>NC_141760.1:106768169-107068169 GCF_982258835.1 Parasteatoda tepidariorum
CACTGTGGTCGATGCGAGCTGGGTGCGGAGTTTGCATCAAGCAGTCATCGCTGGGAATCGATACCCGAGTAACCTCATTGGGAGGTGAGCGCTCTAGCCCCTGAGCCATCTGATTATATTATATTTTTAAAAAATCTAAAATTACGATTTTATTTTTGAAAAAAAATCTAAAATATCAACACCAAACAACTTTTTATTAGCAATACCACTGCTTTGAAAAATGTATAATTATTTATTTTAATTCGGCAATTAGATTTAATTTGAAAAGTAAACGAATTTTGATGTAGGTAAAGAAAAAATAAAAAAGTTTTCGAGATATAACGAATCACAATCGAAGAAGGCGAGAGTAAAGCATCAAAACCTATTTGATTGTCTGTAACAATTGTAGGAGATAAAAGCGACTTTGACACTTTGGTGGCATAAAGCTTATACAGATAGGTACTAGCATATGTGGGAAGTAAAGGCGATCGGTGCGCAATAGCATTGATTACAAAATCACAGCGTTGGTCAAATCGTGAAGCTTAAAATCCCATGCCTATAATACTTTACTTTGGTTTTAAATGCGATTTTTAGAAGTATCTTCAAGTTTGATCCCGCAATCAAACAGGTTTTTGTTTTACTTATACCTCTATTTTCTTGAAGTTGATCAACGAAGTTTCGTTACGATTTTGTTTCTTCTTCATTGCCATATTATTTATATCTTCTTTCTTTTGAGCTTCATTTTTCTGAAGATTCGAAAAATATAAATTAATGGCTTTGATTGCAAAATTTTCTATTTTGCTTCACTCAAAACTTGTCATTAATATTAACTCATTTTTCGAATTCAAATCCAAAATTGTAGAAAATTTATGCAAACTTAAAAACTTAGTCTAAACTAATAAAACTTAAAAAATATGTACAAGGTTATTGTAAATTTTCAGAAGAAAAATGCTTTTTTTTCATTCAATAAGCTAGTTGAAGCCTAATTATTTCCGCATAATTTTCAGCTTGATATCTTTTTCTTTATGTTTATTAAATCAAATTTTGTTTTCTATTGCCATTTTAATGAACTTAAAGACATTTTTAAAAATTCAATTTTTCATTTTTATTCAAATTTTCTAGTAATATTTAAAAAAAAGGGAAGTACTTAATGAAGCATTAATTATTTTTATGAGAGTCTTAATTCGGAAGATTTCCTGAGTTCTTTAACAGCGTGAAAAGCAAAGAACTAATAAAAGTAACACTAAAAGAGATAACTAGAACATATTATTTGGTTTCTTTTAAGAAAGATAAATAATTTTTTTTCTTCCAAGGCATCGTGCTTTATCATCAGAATCATCGAGTTCTAAAATTATCAGTTATTTTCTTCTTTTCAAGCTTTTCACACTTCGATCAGAATATCGCTTTTGTTATTCTACAATTTTTTTTCTCTATTAGAGGTGATAAAATAGTCTTAAATTCTTTTCGCTACATCTTTTGTTGCAAAAGATTTCCAAGTTTTTGTAAATCTAATCATACAAGAGGACTTTTTCGTATTTAAACTTTACTTAGTGCAAAATCCGTTCAGCAGAATTTAATTATTTCAAAACAATCGAACGGTCGAGAAAAAAAAATTTTTTTTGGTCATCTCTCAATGTTTCAAACGCATGTGTTTATAAATGAATAATCACAAGAAACTAAAGCGGAAAGATACTGTAAAAAAGTTCATTTGTTTAAAAAAAAAATATGAAGAGGATAATACAGTTAGCATGTTTTGAGTGCTCAAAAATAGGCGCCCATTTTCAAATTGTTCGATGTGAAAGAGGAAAACAAAAGTTATTTGAAACAGAAAATAGTTTAGTTGCCAAAGAAAAAAAAAGGTGAAAAAGGTGAAAAAAATTAGAAGAGCTGCGAGAGCCGAGAGTGAAACAGAAAATAAAAACAAAAATACAAAATTAATAGAAAACCTAAGTGACCGAGAAATTTACCGGTTTTTCTAGTTTTGTTTTTGCACTTATATTCATTTTTTATTTCGTGCTTCATTCTCGGCTACCGCGATTTTTCTAGTTTTGTTTTTCACCTTTATTTTCTGTTTTTTCGTTGTGTATCGGTTTTGTTTCAAACTACTTTTGTTTTCCTCTTTGTTGGCGAGCTTTGAAAAAAAGCAGGGTTCGCCAAGTGGGCCCACTTTGAAAAAGCCCGCCCGGGTTTTATTGGGCGGGCCCCACCTTGAAAAAACCCACTTGGAACGATAAGTGGGTTTTTTCAACAAAAAAAAATTTTTTTTTTACTAAAACTTATTGTTTCGCATTTACTTTTATATAATTTACTGTGAAGCATAAATTTGTCAAATAGAGTTGCATGATTTATATGATTAAGTTTTTTATATTAGTAAAGTAAAAGAAACTCGAATCTTCATATAATTTTATAGTAGGTACTATTGAAAACTTCAAGTGGGTTTTTTCAAAAAGTAATATTTTAATGATATTAAATCAAATAAAAATGTAAATAATATACTCTGAAGAGATCAATTTTTCAAATATAGTTGCATGCTTTATATATTAATAAGCTGGTTATTATTATTAATTCATATGTTTAAAAAAATTGAAAAGAAACAATTTTTTTCTTTTTTTACCAAGTGATACATTAACAAAATTTAAACACTTTTTTTCCGGCTTGTTTAAAAAAAAAAAAACTGAAACTTTTTATAAGAGAACTTTTTAAAATTATTTATCTAAAAATGAAATCATTTTCCTGGGGTTAATTATTTGAAAACAAATGGGACAAGTAACTGATACTCTTTATAATTATACGCAATTTTAATTTCACTTTCCATTAATCGTATTATAAAAACATGGAAGACCATTAAATATGTATTCCAGTTTAGTTTTTTTACAGGTAAAAGTCAGATGAAATTTTAGTGTTTACTTATACTATATATATACTATATATATACTATATACTATATATATACTATATATAAATATTTTTATTTATTAAATATAATATATATACTATATATATTATATTTAATAAATAAAATTATTTTCACAGTAAAATTTATGAGCACTAAATGAAAAAACCCAATTTTCCCCGCGTTTTGTCAAATAAAACCCAATTTTCCCCGGGTTTTTTCAATAAAACCCAGGCGGGTTGGATTTTTTAAAAAATCCCCGGGTTTTTTCAAACCCTGAAAAAAAGGCTATTAGTTTTGAGTGCTCCAAACACATGTCAACTATATTACTACCTTCATATATTTTTGAACAAATGAAGTTTTTATATCATCACATCTATGCTTTGATCATTGATAACCTTTTCAAAATTTCCCGTGATATTTTATACATCAATATTATATAGCATAAATTTAATTTGAAAGTTATTATCGATATCTTGTCTGCGTATTTGCTTTATTTTAAAACTTTAGAACTTAGAAAAATCTTCAAAAAGAAGAGATACAAAGCAAATTAGTTACAAAATGTGAAATTACATGAGATTTGAAAGGAAAGATTTTTAATTGTTTCCATTGAAATTTTTCTTAATAATTTGATTAAATTAAATAACGTGAATTCGTAAAGTTCGATGAATGATGCTGTCGTTGAATTACCGAGCTGTTTCAAAATGTAAAGCACATTTGCACTGAAAAACCCATCTTTTCAGGGGTGTGTTTCAGGTTTTAGGGACCCTCGGCCGAAACATTAAGGTATTTTATGCCAGTTGATCAAAATCATATTTTACTTGCTTGTTTTAATGAGGTTTGAGTGTATAAATACTTGCAGTAATATAACGACTCAGTAAAAACAATGTGTTTCATAATCATCCTAATTTCTTGAATGTTGAGTCATTCTTTAAGTTGAGTCATTTTAAATAAGGGCATTATAAACCGTATTAATATTTAAGAATAAAACAAATAAAGGAATAACATCAAAATCTTAACACTCGTTATCAGATTAAATCAGATATAAAACAGTTGCTTCCTCTTTTTTTTAATTCCTAGTGATAGAATACGATACATTCTAGTGATAGAATTTCATCGAAATGTTCGTCCAGCATATTTTATACTTATTTCTGATAATAAAAAAAAACTTTTGTACCTGCATTTTATATTCAAAATTTGACATCGTGATACAACTTTCTCAAAAGAAAATTCTTCGTATTTAATTTAAATATTTTATTTTAGAACTACGTATCATTCTCTCAGAAAAGAAAAAAAAATTGTCACCTATAAGGCGCAACTCCAGAAAACTTTCCCTTTTTCTTACTATTCCTTAAAAAAATAGATGTGTTCGTGTTAAAACCGGATACGTAAAAAAGGGTAAAACGTGCTCTAAGCGAGATCATCCTGTAATTTGAGCCACTCGATTTCGTCCAATTCTTTCTTCCACAAAAAGTGGAAACAAGAACAGATATCAGTACTTTTTCTCACTTTGGGAATATCGGTTGGCCCTTTTATATTTCATTTTAGCCTCTCCAAACACGTACGCTTATAGCTTACTAGTAGTCTACTGCCACCCAAAAGAATTTCTTTTTCTTTTAGTCACACAATCTTTCCGCTTTACTTTGCTACAACTAAGTCACTAAGGCGCAAAATACGATACTTTATGGGTGAATCTAAATTTACTCAGATGTTAATGGCGTTTTTATTATTCGAGTAAAACGCTTGTTTTTTTTTTCTAAGTGATTGAAAAGAATAAGTTTCTTACTTAAAACTGATAGTTGTATTTATTTTATTTATTTATTTAATTTTATATCCGGCGTTCAACAATTAACCCAAAACCGGTTCGTTGTATTTTGCAACCGTCATTGAACCGCTGACCTTGACTTTTTGCTGGAGCAAACCCACATTTGCGTTATATACAGAGGAAAACCCCGAAAACCTCCTACGGTTAGCCAGACGGCAAGGGAATCCATTATATGTCTACCACCATAACATTATATGAATTAATCCGTTATATGTCTACCATTGGGGATATTTTATGCCAGCATTGCTTTGGGTGCGAGCCGCATGCGGATTTCGTATCAACCAGCCATCACTGGGATTCGAACCCGGTTAGCTTCTTTGGAAGGAGAACACTATCTAGTGAGCCACCACTGCTCCTATGATCGTTGATTCGGTTGGTTCTGTGGAGCGATCAGTGTAGTAACATAGTATCAATACATGGCATCGAAAAATAAAATAAAAGAAACATTTTAATACCGCCCAAGATAGTCAAAGAACGTTTCGATGCTACAATCGAAACAAGTTATCGATATTTGATTCTTTGCAGCATCGATCGATATTAAATTTCGGATTTATGTTATTGTTCATTGATGTCTTTAGTAATATAATATAATAGATACTGATTTGTGTTTTAGTAAGCGTGATTTTTCTGTTTTGCAAGCTTCGTTCGTTTATATGAAGGTTACGTAATAGTTAAAGTATTAGTAATAGTTTAAGGAAGATCACGCTCAAAGTTTGGAATTGGTGGGTTAAAACTTGGATCAAAAAGTTTTTGAAAGTATAAATTACTCAAATTATTTATTAAAAAAATATTTTTCTGTAAATAACAAAGAGTGAAAATTGAAATAAAAAATTAATAAGGAAATTTTCTGAACGTCGATAAAAATTTTCAAAGACATCCAAATTCGAACTAAAATTACTTGCCGACACTTTATATGACGACTCAGATAAGCTTGAATTCAAGCATTTAATTATTATAAGAATTTACGTAGCAACTATATTTAACTTGGCAAACAAAATGAAAGCATAAAATTGCAATAGCAGTAATGTTTATTTATTTACTAAACCAATGACCAGCTGTAGCATATGTAACGGGGGCCACTTTTTTAAATATCAGGCAACTTTTATCAAAAATTAAAAGCTTTAAACACTAAATAAACTTAATATTAGTAATGTGAGGCATTTATTTCGTAGCATTTCTCAAAATATGGTTCAAGGATCATTTCTAAAATGAAGAAAAATGCATGAAGTACAGTAATTTTTGGAAAAATAGAGAACATTCATTTATTATTATTCCTTATTTATTTTATTTTATTACGGTCTCTGAACAGCCGACCTAATTTTTGGATTTACGGCAATTACTGTTCAACTCTACGGCTACTAATGCTCAACCATAGCCCAGTAATTTTGAGCCCAATCCAGGAGACAAGGGAACTTCTGGATCAAGTATTGGGAGAAATTTTGTCTTCGCGGAGGACTTTTTGATGGAATTAACCAAACTTTTGGGGAAACATTTGCGTTACATGGAGAAGAAAACCGCAAAAACCTCCCACATTTAACTTGACTGCGACGGAACTCTAACCCATGATCCACCTACCACTGAGGATATTTTACGTCAGCACTATGGTCGGTGCGAGTTGGGTGAGGAATTCATTTCGTATCGCTGGGATTCGAACCCGGTTCACTTCATGGGAAAGCGAATCTCTGATCCCCTGAGCCACCACGGTTCATTCCCTATTTATTAGGAGTTTTCGTTGAAAAAAAGGGTAATCGGGGGGGGGGGATGGCTAGCAAACAATATTTTAAACGCTATTTGTTATATCTAGTCTCCCTGTGACTGGTGACTACCGTTTACTTTGCCCTATATTTGACCTGCCTCATAGTGAACTGAAATAATTAACTTAATAAAGTTCATTGAATTATATTTTTATACCTTTATACTCTCTCTACATCGAAAAACTAGAGGGGGGTGGCTCTGCTATTTTGAGTGTTTAACTTAACGTTATATTTGCTACGCAGAAAACTGTAATATTTAAAAATTGTAGTTTATAAGATTTGTAGAAAATTGTGCAAGGAGTAAGATTAAATGAAACATTTAACATTCAATAATTAGTTCGAGAACAGAAAACTATTAAATTTGTAGTAAAAGTTATCATGCGGACCGCTTTGTAGATCGTAGAAGATCATTTTGGCGAGCTGAAAAAGTGAAATTTATTGATGAATTTACTTTTCAAAATTTCAAATTATTCGAAAATTGTTAAAATTTTAAGAGAGTCTCCACTGTTGTAGGAAACTTTATGTATCTCAATGGAAATCTTTATTTTACGGATTCATGCTTAAGTTAGTCAAAATTAAACATATCGATAAATAGATACATAGAGTAAGAGATAGATAGATAGAGAGAAAAATTAGATTTTGCCAGACATAAATATTAACTATACTGAAACTTTTAAAAATGTAAGGAATCTTATTTCAAGACACAGGAAAACTATTTTCTAATTTGAACTGTTATAATGGGTAATTATTTTCTTATTTGAAAGGTTATAATGGGTAATTACTGTCTTACTTGAACTGTTTCATAAATGAGAAAAATCACAACTCATTTATTTTTTTTTATTACGTCATATATATAGTATTCATAAGTTTAAATTTTTTAGGTATTGTTTTTTCGAATAATGTTAATCGTTCATTTCATTATGATTATCATCTTATAATTTTATGCAAAAACATTCAGTTAATTAAAGCGGTCAATGTTAAAATGGGATACGTAACATTTTTACGAAAATAAGTTTTTTGTTGGTTTGGGAATATCAATTAACGATTATCAAACACCAAGTAATTTTCTAGACACAATTTTTTTTTCCCCTCGAAAGTGCTGATTTTTAACATAGCCCCTTTTAACATTGACGGCTTCAATTATGTATTTCATTTACAAAATGAAAAAACAAATAATAAATTTACAAATAATAAAAACTTTTAAGGAAAAAAAGAAGAGATGAATTTAAAAAAATATGAGAGTTGGTGAGCAAAGCGAGCAGGGGTTGGAGACTCCAAGTTTAAAAAATGATTAAAACATTTTAAAAACAAGAAAGCGAAATGGTTTTATTGAAATATTTTGTATTTTTAAATACTCTAAATATTTCAAATATCACATTTCATTCAAATCATAAGTAATAAGAATTTGCAGGGACAAAATGAAAATTGAAAACTTCCGATATGACATGAAAGCACTTAAATTTAAATAAAAAAAGATAACGATATAGATAAAAGTATTCTCAGATTCCGCGCAATTTTGGATTGATATTAAAACTTTAAAAATTGTTTAGTATTTGACAATAAATAAATTAAAAAAAAGAGAAATAAATTAAATGTAAATCTTTATTTACTTCACAAAATTGGAAAAGAAAGGTAACTCTACAAAATTTCATTTCGATATATCCAATATTAATAAAAGCAGAATCAGTATATGTAAAAGAACACAGATTTAATAAACGAAATTGTAAAGGTAGATTATTTAATTAAAATGAAGGTTTCAATGTAATGTCGGTCTTTGATAAACGTCAAATCAAATCGAGATGATTCCAAAAAAACTTGATTCATTTTTATTACTTCAAATTTGAATGGAAAATAAAATCATTTTTGATCAGGTATGATAACAAAAGAAAAGAATGTTTCCATTTTTCGTCACGCAAACGATCAATAAAGCAGGTAATTTATTTAGGATTAAATTTTGATTAGTTTTTAACGACTTTGAGAAATCATTCAAAGTTTTTTCCCCCTCTCTCTCGTTTTCCACACAAAAGGAAATATGTAAAACCGAAAGTTTTTTCTTTTTTAGTAAATTATTGAATAAAAGAAGTTGGAGATAATTTAGTATTTACTGACCAATTTGTTTTTTTTTTTTTTTTTGCTCTTTTATTTAATTGCGTAAATATATTTTTCTATTTTAAAACTTTATTTGGAGGTCTTAAATTTTTTTTCCTTGAGGGCAGAATTTTTAAAATGATTAGAAAGTATTAGAAAGATATAATTCTGCGAATTAATTTAAGAACAACTAATTTTAATATTTAGGGAAAAGTTACGTAATATATTGAAACGGATATTATTTGCAGAAAGATTGTTGGATCAGTCAGCGTATATCGTACAACAGTTCAAATTGGAAACAATTTTTTATCTTTTTCAATGATTTTTTTTATTTTTAGAAATTTTTTATTTGTATCAGAAATTTCTATTTATATCAGAGACAACATACAAGGATTAAATTTTTTTTGGTGGCAGAATTTTTAAAATTATTAAAAAGTATTAGAAGGATATAATTCTGCGAACTAATACATGAGTAACTAATGTTAATATTTGACGAAAAGTTATGTAATATACTGAAACGGATATCGTTTGTAGAAAAATTGTTTGATCAGTCAGATTATATTGTACAACAGTTCAAATTGGAAGTAGTTTTCATCCCGCTTAACATTTTTTAAAAAAATTCCATATATATTAATAATGAATTTTCTTTTTATATCAAACATCAAGGAATAAATTTTTTTTCTTTTACTGCAGAATTTTTAAAAAGTATTGGAAATATATAATTCTGCGAATTAATTCAAGTACAACTAATGTTAATATTAGGTGAAAAGTTACGTAATATACTGAAACGAATATCGTCTGTCAACCTATATTGTACAGCAGTTCAATTTTGAAACTGTTTTCATCTTTTTTAATTTTTTTTTATTTTTAAAAAAATTTTAAATATATTAGAAATCTCTATTTATATCAGACAACATCAAAAGATTAAATTTTTTTTCGTTTGGTTGTCAGAATTTTTAAAATTAGTAAAAAGTATTGGAAGGATATAATTCTGCGAACTAATACATGAATAACTAATGTTAATATTTGACGAAAAGTTATGTAATATACTGAAACGGATATCGTTTGTAGAAAAATTGTTTGATCAGTCAGATTATATTGTACAACAGTTCAAATTGGAAGTAGTTTTCATCTCGCCTAACATTTTTTAAAAAAATTCCATATATATTAATAATGAATTTTCTTTTTATATCAAACATCAAGGAATAAATTTTTTTTCTTTTACTGCAGAATTTTTAAAAAGTATTGGAAATATATAATTCTGCGAATTAATTCAAGTACAACTAATGTTAATATTAGGTGAAAAGTTACGTAATATACTGAAACGAATATCGTCTGTCAACCTATATTGTACAGCAGTTCAATTTTGAAACTGTTTTCATCTTTTTTTAAATTTTTTTTATTTTTAAAAAAATTTTAAATATATCAGAAATCTCTATTTATATCAGACAACATCAAAAGATTAAATATTTTTTCGTTTGGCTGTCAGAATTTTTAAAATTAGTAAAAAGTATTGGAAGGATATAATTCTGCGAATTAATTCAAGAACAACTAATTTTAATATTTAGGGAAACGTTACGTAATATGCTGAAACGGATATCGTTTCTTGGATCAGTCAGTACAACAGTTTCAAATTGGAAACCAATTTCATAACGCTTAAATTTTTTTTTAATTTTTAAATTTTTTTTGTATATATATTAGAAATTACTATTTAAATTAGACAACATCTAATATCTTCTACGTCTTTTATTCTTTTTTAATCACTTTTAACATCAAGTCAAGCGCGCTCTTACAAAATAAAGATAATGAGAACGAGACATTTTTCTACGACATTGGATAAATAGCGATTATTTAAAGCAAAAAGTGTGAAAAAAAACTCCCCAAGGAAACACTTAAAATTTAAACAACTGCCGAACAAATTTTAATTTTTAAAAAAGAATAACACTGAAAAAAAAAAGCTAGAATAGAAATAGTAATAAAATAGAATAGAATAGAAAAGTAATAATAGAAAATCACTGTCTGCCCTTTCATCACTGTTTGTAGTGTCTGTAGTGTCTCAGTGGACAGTACACAGCCAACATGACCTTTTTTACACTGTAAGATTAACAGTTGATAATTCTCGAATTAGTTATCGAATAAAAATTTTTTTATTCCATCGCATTTCAAATTAATTTTTCTACTCAGCCACGTTATTTAAAATTTCTAAATCTTATAGTCTTTGTGCAGCAAAACAATTGTACACCCAAAAGAAATATGCGATTTTTTTAATATATAAAGAAGAAGTTTTCTAGTTTTAAATAAAATGTTAGAGATAAAATAGGTTACCATTTTCATCACTTTTATTATAACAAGATTTTAACAAAAAAAAAAACTGTTTGATTTCCTGCATGCGTAGAATTAATACTATTTTAGTTTTACGCCTTGATTTCAAAAGTGATACAAAAGTATTAAAAAAAAATACTTCTGCTTTAAAATTTAACTATTGTTTGTATTTGGCGAGAAGTTATGTAATCGGATCAAACAATACTATTAACTAGTAGAATCTAAATAAGGAAAATTTAGTAAATTGTTGTGATCAAACAGCTTGTTTAATTGAAAGCCAAAGCTTTGCTGATTATTATTTCCTAACTACTGAGAAGGAAATCTTCAGAAGAACACTTTAAGGCATAATTTATTTTAAGTTCGTATCGAAGTAAAAAAAAACGCCGTTACCAGTCGGGACCCTTGAATGGCAAAACATCATGACTATTGATGAAATTAAATGGGGAAAAAAAACTGCTTTAAAATGTTCTCCCTTTTACTAAATGCATTTCAACAAGAATTTTCTCTTTCTACTTCACTCCTATTTACTAGAATTGATCTATTTAAAGTTTGTATAAATGTAAGTAATGTTGAACGTAAGCTACACAGTAACTTTTACTCATGGCACAAAGTTACTGATCTGATTTTTTTGAACATCTGATTTAATACTTCAGAAAACCAACGAGCAAAATCGTAAAAAAAAGATTAGGATCAGGTGGAAGAAAGTGGTATATGTTGAAAAAACATCAACTTTCTCCTTTCAAGTTGAGATAATTTATTTCATATTTTTAGAGACATTTACTGGGACTGGTATGAGCATTTTTATTTCATTTTTAGGAACTGATAAGAAATGTAATGCTTTCAAGCTATCATGATCAACTTTTTAAACATGTTAGTTTAAGATGTTGAAGAACTTTCTTCTATTATCATTAAAAATTGTCAAAAAAACTATTAATTTTAGTTCAAACTGGTAGAGGGACAACTAAAGAACAGATCTACATAGAAATTCAAGAATAAATTTCAAAATTCTATTTATTATGAATTGTTTACTCAGGTGAGGAAAAGTGGGTATATGGTAAGGCTTAACTAAGTGTTAGATGATAGGGATATTTTTTACTTCTTTGTTAGCTTTTGAAAGAGTCTAATGCTCTATTTTATAGTGAAATGGCTAAAAAATAATTTACATGGTTTGATTTTAACACTACACAGTATTTTAAACATTAAAAACTTTTTTAATTATATTTTTGAAAAGAAGAAAGATAGGAAATAATAATAAAACCAAAATATAACGGTAAAACTTAGAGAACATATTTAAAGATATAGAAGAGTTTTCACGCGTTTTAGACTTTATATGGCTGTTCTTTCATGGAAATGAAAACACTTTTCTTAAAACAACTAAATTGAATAAAAATGCATGTTTGCTATAAATAGTAAAAACACTTTAAAGTACCACTATAGATATTAATTTTAACATTCTTATTTATATTTTAAATAAACCAAAAACTATTTCTGTTTTCTTGCTTATTGATAAAATCGTGTAGAGTTTAGCAAAATGTACTGCATCCGATTTGTTTTGATATTCATGAATATTAACTCTTTAATTTAATAATACGAAGAAAAAACAATTGTCAGCATTTATTTTTTAATTATAATCATGGCACTATTATTTAAGAGCAATTTTGTTTCTAAAACAATATTTACATATGCCTTTTAGTGAAATATATAGTAATTTTAGAACTGTACCCACTTTACCCCACTCTGGGGTAAAATGGATATATCAAAACATGTTCTTTTAAATGCATTACTGTCAGAAAACAATCAAACAGAGAAAAAGTTATTCTTCTTAATTAATCTATATGAATCCAATGTATATAAAAGGCATAAAAAGTTTTAGTAAAATAAATGTAATGGTTTGGTTTTAAAGCCGCCTTTAAAAAAAAGCTTTATTTTATACCCATTTTACCCCACCTGACCCTAATAAAATAAAAAATATACACATTATTCATATGCTTTGAAATTTTGATAACTAGTTCTGAAAAATGAATGCTAAGGGAACATTTTCTTATCAACAAATAAAACTCCATTCAATTAAAAAAAATTATCAATATTTGAAACAATCTGGTAAAGTATATAGTACTATATTTTGTCAACATGTAAAGAATCCAGTACCTTAGGAAAGTAATAACACTATATTAAGATCAGTAACTGACGAATCAAAATAATAGTTATTCTTAATTGAAACGATCTTGCTTTACTCATTCCTTCGATTTATTCCTTATAATTTTCTTTATTATTTCGAAACAGTCTGATTCTCGAGTGGTTGAATACAATATGCGCAATCACTTAAGTAGAAAGCCACATTAAGTAAATGAGATATTTAATAATCCCAATGTCTATTTTCGAGAAGAGAAAAGTTATTAAATCTGCCAATGCAGATAAAATCTCAGACATCCAAGATTGATTCTTTCTTTCGATTTCGTCAACAACATAGAATATCCAGAATGAAATTTTCAACGTTCACTACTCAAAACAACTACATTATATTGGAGATAGTTCCGTGTCGTGATCTGTCGCGCCAACTACAATCGCCAAGGTGTCAAATAAATGTTAAAACTTCAATTTTTTTTCTTTCAAAAAAAGCATATAGATGTTTGCCCGGAGTTGACTACGAGTTATACTTTTCGAGTTCGCCCCCTTTCCGTGATGTTTTTTTTAAATTTTTTAGTTTCTCTCGGGCCGCTGCTCGGAAGTTGCCAAGACTTGGCGATTATTCTGCCACAGATCACGCAACGAAAATCTCCCCTTGTCACTTTCTTCGTACATCCTCATAATTTATTTAAAACAATACAGAAAATTAATGAACAAAGTATCCACGGATGCGAAATGATGATGTGCTTTGATCGTAAACAAACCAATCAAACTCTAAATACAAGTAGGGAATTTTATATCACAAACTAATCTCGGAAAAATTGCTTTGCACTTTCATTTGTGCACATGCGCCAGGTGACTGTGCATCAGTGGTCCTCTTTTTTTTCTTGAGTTGTTGTGAGTATACAATTCAAAACAATAGATGGTTAACATGGAAACAATGCCAACAAATAATTGCATTTTTCAAAGGTCTCGACAAACGCTATAATTGAAATTTAGGAACGACAGAATCGTGGATTAAAATATGCTCTTTTCACACTGTGTCCAAGTTTTAAAACGCTGGAACAAGCGATTCTGGAGTTATAAGAGAGAGACACGAACAGATACACAAACTCTTCATTTTATTATTATAGATGTCGTAAATGTCAAAAAATCTGTCTTCGTAAATGTCAAAAAATAAATTTAAAAAATCTGTCTTAAATATAAAAATGACCTCTTTAAAATAAATAAATCTAGTTATTTTTTAAATCATTTTTATCACTGCATGGTTTTTATAAATTTCAAGTGCATACGTTTTGAACTTGAAATTGTTATGGCTCCAAAAAGTGAAATTTGTAAAAATTAATATTAGGGAAATTTAAAACTAGGAAAACTTAATTTTCAAGTAACATTAAAATGTAAATAAATCAAATCACAATGCGTATAAATTTAATGTTTTGCTTATAAGTGAAAGAATTCAGAATATGAATGCTGCTTATTTTTATAGCTTTTAGCTTTATTTTAAATAGAATACCAGCATACATACGAAGCTTAACTGAAACATATAAATACCCAATGAGCTAGTAAAGCACTTCTAAATCTCTTCCAGGGATAAGCGACTCCATCGAGATAGTATTCTGTAGTAATTCATCGGCGTGCTTCTTATTCTGGACACAGCTCATAACAACTAAACGAATAATTTCATGCTTATTGAAGTTATACTTCTTATGCGACTTCCAACAAGGTTGCGTTAAACGTTTAACGCTACATTTTTATTGGCCGAGAAATCACGTGGTAGGATCCAGTTTTCCCTCATTCATTTCCATATTGTTTTGGTTCTCACTAGCATAAAAGTATTGTTTATTTCTATAAATATTTTTTTTAGTTTGTTTTGGTACACATATAATTTAATAGGGTAGTATTTTTTATTTTCAAATTTAGTGGATAACAATTGTAAAAAATGAGTGAAAACAATCCCACGGACAATGCGACGGATTTAAGGTTATGTCAAGGTACGACTCTTGTGAATATCAATTGATTGTTTCTCTTCTGAAATTACATTATGACGCATTCACATACATTATTAATACAAATACATTTTCCAGGGCGAAACGATGAGGCAACCACAAGCACTTCCACTGGTTCAAGAGGTCCACGAGGGAAAAATGCATAATATTACTGTGATTACACAGCACGGAAGCGAGCGGAGCAGGAAAAAGAGTCGTTGAGTAGAACTAGTGATCCTTCTACGACTGCTGATTCTTCGACAATTAACGTCGCAGATTGCGAAGTTTAACTTCTTCCGCGCGGAGGGACTCCACGCACTATTTTTTTCCTCCTTACTTTTATAAACAGTAAACAAAATCATAACGAAGCAAAGACTGCCTTGGTATAACACAGATATAAATTTTCTGGCATCAATTCTTATTCAGAACACTAAACGATAAAGTGTTTAAATTTATACTACGTCAATATATTTTAAAAAAGTCTTAATTTAAAATAATGTGACAGCTGATTCAGGCAAAATGGGCAATATGACATCATGAATTTAATTAGATTATTTAGTTTATTCCTTTTTAAAAAATAGAACTGAACATATGCTCTGTTTGTTTTCTTAAACACGCATTTTGAGCTGTAATTATTACCTTAAATATGTACTTTGATCTGCGTCTATTTCTTAAACACGCATTTAGAGCTGCGTCCATTTCTTAAACACGCATTTAGAGCTGCGTCCATTTCTTAAACGCGCATTTAGAGCTGCGTCCATTTCTTAAATACGCATTTAGAGCTGCGTCCATTTCTTAAATATGCATTTAGAGCTGCGTCCATTTCTTAAACGCGCATTTAGAGCTGCGTCCATTTTTTGAAATGAGCTTCGCTTAACTCGTTCGAAATGCGAAATGTTCGCTCGAAAACTGCCAAGAGTTGCCTATCCCTGCGAAAAGTTGTTTAACAATTACACACAATACAATGTTATTGTTCTTAGTGTTTTTTGCTTCATACTAGCTCCTCCGAGTGAACCTATTCAGATACATAAATTCAAATCGCAAATTGATTGATAAAATATTTATGCTAAATCCAATTCATTTACACTTTATTAATTGTTTCCACCACAGTCACACAACATCCATACAAGCCTTTCAATCTTCGCTCTTTAAATAAGGATGCTGGAAAATTAACCAAGTTTCTTTGTAAGCTTTCTAGCTTTTAATCTCTTTCTAAAAGTTGTTACGACAAAGCTTCTATTAAGGTGATATCAACGCGAGCTTTACTTATTTATTAAAGTATTCTCTTATTCACCGCTAACAAATAACCCATTTAATTAACTACATTTCACAGTGTTAATCCGTTCTCCTATTTGATGTTCAAGAAGTACTCTTTCGAAACATTATTTCTCTGATCATAGAGTGAGCTAAAATGGTTGGGTAGAGCATTTTGTGCCTTTCAAGTTAGTCTGCTTTATCTCTTTTGATACCTACCGCCTTTGTTGGTATTATCGTATATTTGTGCGGCTTTTCAAAATTTCAATTCTGAGTTGTTTGTAAAGAACTGGGCTACCTTTGCCAAAACAATCTGACTTTACACAGCTAGCTTATTTAGTTGAATTTAATGATACTTTTCGTACAAAATTTAATCATTATGAGTTTTTTAAAGTTCGTGAAATTTAGCTAGCTTAATATAAAATTATCGGAAACGCGTGTTTTTTTAATGAATAATTTAACATACTGTCACACAAGAGTAATATTTGTCCGAATTCAACTTGTATTAAAGGCATCAGAGAAACAAAAGATATTTGGATAAAATATATTCATTCTAAAGTCGGGCAACTGGTTTATGATAAGTAAAATGACGTATTGCCAAACTAGCGGTGGTAATGTCAGTCACGTGACGGAATTTCCCCGTGCTACCTCTAGCTATGAGGAAAGATCAAAGATTTGTAAAAAGTCTCTCTAAAAGTAGTAAACAGATTTTGTAGCGTACACGCGCACTAAAGGCTTGTTTATAGAGTCCAAGTTCTTGAATCCGAGAATTTATAGGAATTTCCCTCTCTCTCTCCAAGAAATTGGATGATTTGCCTACCCTATCCAAGTTCTGGAATGTCACTGATTGGTTGGATGAAAATTATGCGCATATGCACTGTTCTTATTCAACATTATAAAATCATATTTACATGAATTCAGAATTACAAAATATATTCAATTTAAATCTTAATAACACAAAAAGACCCTTACTTATTAATTTATTTTAATTAAAATACATGAAAACGGACTACAAAATAACATAATCAGATGCCTGCTTGCTGATGTCACAAAACTCTAGAAGCTGATTGGTTAAGGGAGGAAAAACATAGATGGAAAGTAGAACATGCTCTACTATCATCCAAAGACTTAGACCAAGAACTTGGATGATCGTTTACAGTTTACACGATCCAAGCTCCAAGCAAAACAAGTTTTTATCAATTTCAATCAATCTTGGTTCAAGAACTTGGATCGTATGAATAAGACTTAAGGTATTAAATGGAATGCTATTAAATCGTTCAAAAATTATATTTCCTCACAACGTATTGCCGGTACCTAAGTTTTGAAGTAGTTGCGCATGCTCGCATTTTAAAATCATTTGACTTCGGAAATAATTAGCTTGTAAAATTCCCATTCGTATAATGAAAACCGAATAAGTTACTATAAATTCGTTTTTTTTCCCACTCATTAAGTTAACATTTTTAATCTGTGGGGTTTTGCCAAATCTCTTCCTTCTTTTCACGCAGATTTGCTTTGGCACAACCTCACCTAAAACGACGGATAATTGGTCATTTGTTAAAAAAATAAAAGTAGGAATAAGCGAAAAAAAGCACTTAAATCAAATTGGAAAATTACACTGAACAAATTAGATTATTGAAAAAGCTCCTGTTTAGTTCATAATTAAAAATGGCTTTTTCAGCACAAATATCAGCATCTTAAATTGCTTTCTGTGAAGTATAGAGCGGACCACATGATATTTTTGACTAGTAGCTTAACAGTTAACTTTTCTAACAGTTTCATCGAATGTCGATTTTCTTATTTCATCATTATCATAAAAATCTTTTAACTGCATATTTATCTCCTTAGTCTGATATAGCGCATGTCAAATTACGTCATATCAGTTTTGCTATTTCTGACATGTATCCCATTGATGAAGGTGTATCAATGTGACACCAATACACTAATAGGTTTAAATAAAATTTTACAATGTGATTTTTAATGCTTTCGATGAATATTTGGCCAAAAATCACTCCCTCAAATATTTTGCAGTATCCATTATGAACTTAAAAGCTTTTATATTTTGAAGTTTAAATAATAATAACGAAAAATCTAATCAATATCAATGCGAATCATTACCACATCACACCGAAACATCTAAACAAAACCGAAACAAAAAAAAAACCAGAAGCAATCTATCACTATTCCTTTTCTTTATTTTCTTTGAATTGAGGACGACACTTCATAAATGTCCTTTTTCACGGCACAATAAAAAACTGGCGCATCCATTTTGCTGGTTTCATTCACCTGTTTGCGGCAGAAATTATTTTCAGAACAAGTACTCCACGTAATGATACGTTGCCAAAAAAAAAAAAAGTAATAGACGAGTGTTTCTACCTTTCTGTCAAAAGATCGATTTGTCTCCGTTCTGTTTCCACTACACGAATTTATATTTCAACTTTTACTTGCCACGATGATGACATGGTGCGAAACGGTTATGATGAAAGTTAAAATTGTTCCATGGAGTAAGATTGTTTGTCACTCAGAACACGCACGGATTTTGTTCCACAACTATTCAAAAGAGGGGAGCCTTTTTCATAAGACGCTTTCGCTGATTAGACCTTTTTCTCTGAATACACTCGTCTCTTTCGTTCTTTAGAAAATAGAAATCTGACCAAATAGTGAATTTTCATCAACAATGGCTGTCAAGTTTTGATTTGAAAAGGGAAAAATTTGTTTGGCTTTAAGTGTAATAAAACTAAGAGTTTGTTAAATGTTGTGGCTCTTTATTCGTGAAATATTAAAACTGGATTTATCAGAACAGTTCGTAAATATGTATTTTTTTTCAAGTGTTGTGGTAATTTTTCTACGCGATGCATTATTATGGTATGGAGTTAAGTGAATCTGTTTATTTGCCCGTTGACTATTAATCTAAGAGTTTTTAGTTTCTTTAAAGGGAAAATGATTTTTGTTAATTTTATTATTTAAACTATCTTTTTTTATTTATTAAAAAAAGTTTTGTTTTTCATTAACAAAATTATTTTTTGAAAATAAACTTTTATAAAAAATTTCTTTTCTGTTTTTAAACTGAAAAACAATATTGAACTTGAAGTCACAACAATTTATTTTTCGAACTTTTTTAATTAACTGAGATGAAATTTTAGGGTATTTAAGAAAAGTAAGTCAGTTTTAGAATGTATAAAAACAGTAGTAAGCTGTTCAAAAGCTTAATATTGCATTGTAACTGTCATGCTCAAAAATTTTACCAGAAAATAATGATTTGTACTTAATAGATACGATGTAGTAAACAAAGTATGTTCGGTTACATAATCTAGTGCAAAAGTGTTACAGCCGAAGATTTATGTGCACGTAAACTAGACCGATAGTGTAGCGAATGGACTATGTCCAGCCATAGTGTAGAAAAAATAATAGCTCTAAAGCGTATCTTCTGTGGAAGAGGGAACACTTTTACTTCATTTTTAAAAAAGAAAATGCGGCACTTGAATAGGCTAAATTTTGTCAGGATCCACTCCATTTTGAGCAGATTTTCAAAAGGATGAAAAGAAATGAAGACGGGATGAACGAGATGAACTGGATAAACGAGATGAACTGGATAAACGAGATGAACTGGATGAACGAAACTGTCAGAAAAACGAGATTTTTTTTTGAACGTCTGTTCCTGAGAGAAAAAGTGTCTCTGGGTGTACTGGAAAGACAAATGTTGCTCAGTGATTTTTTATAAGAATTACTTCTAAATTGGAATACAATTTGTTATCAAGATATGTTATTATTTATCAAATTTTTTTCTAAGAAAATTCCTTATGGTTAATTATAAATTATTTATCTGACAAAATAATCAATTATCAACCTTTCAAAAAGAATAACGATACTCATTACGAATTCGATGTTTAAGTTCTTCATCGTATAAAATTTCGTGTTTATTATGATCGGAACTCATGAAACAAAGTCACTTCTAAATCATTATCTGAACAAACTATTTTCTTGCAAGAATTCGTTGAGTGACAAGAATATATACAACAATACCTCCAATGTTGAATCTTCAATATATTCTAGCTTTTTCACACGCTTATAACTTTCAAATCAAAATCACCAATTTCAAAACGCAAATCAGTATTCAAAAATTTAAATGAATAGAGCATGGTTTCTATAAGTCTCACACAGTAATGCATGATTTAATCTCTATATTCAAAGATCTTTATTAAATGTAGTTAATTTTTCGAAATAAAAACTATACTTTGCTGCAAGTTAACAAAAAACCATTATCTTCATGGAGAGAGCCTGTTTGCATCTAAATACACACTAAATTGATGTCAAACTCTCAGCGCGAACGAATATCAACATTGCCACCTCTTGAAACGACGTTGCATAATCTACTTTTTTATTGCTTTCTTAAATTGTGGCAATGAGGAAAACAAAACTTATTGAATAATCAACAAACAAGTAATAAAAATTAATAAAAACGATGTAGCAAATATACGCTTTTCTATTCGCATGTAGCGAAACTAATGAAAGAATAATAAATAGTTTCTTTCAGACGATTTTCGTCTGCAGCGAAGCAAAAGTTAAAATTCTTTATCTTGAATTTGATTTGTTAAGGCATGTCAGCATAAGACGCGCCTTTTTTAGTGATCCAATCAAATCCAATGCTCTTGCAAAGTCATATAATTGTTTATTTTTTAAGAACATATTTTCTTATTTATTGAAATATGTCGCCAAGTCTAGGATTTCAGTAAGACTACGAAACTTTTCAAAAAAGTATTTTTATCATATATGTCACAAAAAATAGCGCGAATTAAATTTCTGTCTGACGTGAATAAATTTTAAAAGCTTTTACATTGCTTTGAAAGCATTATGTGTAATTTGATAAAAAAATAAATAAATAAATAAATAAATAAAAACAGAATAAGTGGAACTATATGCAGTCGCGGAATTAAATCCTAAACCGCAATTGTCTTTTCTTAATTTGCAATGGTATTAAGCATGAAACAACGATGTTGAGCAGAGAAAAATAATAAATGAAAAATTAGAAAAAGTGAATTTTTGAAATATTAACATCTCATGTAATGCGTACAGAAAAAGATGGAATTTGAATGAAGAAGTAAAATGAGGGCTTTTTTATATAAATGTTTTGTCTGTTTTTACTGTTTTGTTCTTCTTGTTAAAAAAATAATTAAACCAATAAATAATTTTAAAAAAAAGTGCATTTTTAAAATATTGACATCTCATGTGATACTTACAGAAAGCGACACAATTTGAATGAAGATGCAAAAGTGTGGCTTTATCATATCAATGTTTTCTCTGGTTTTACTTTTGCCTGGATGTGATTATTTCTAAAAGATGTTTAAATCCTAGTATTAGGAAATTAATTGATGTCATTTTTGACAATTTGAGCTAAAGTTGCTATCATTTAAAGTTTAATCGCCAAGTCAATTATGTACAAATACTATACAATTTGATAATTTCTAAACAATAATCTGTTAGTAAAAGAATAGTTGAGTGTTTTCACATTAAGCAATACATTTATTGCAGCATAATCTATATTAGTAATGCAATGCTTGTTTAATAACTACACAAAAATACATTTATTCTTTCGTTATTCAAAGCGGTGTAATCGAAACAGCATAATCAATCATGTTTTCAATATGTTTTCGTTATGTATCTATACGTAGCGTGTTTGTTCGCAATTCATATATTAAGCTTTAAGCGTGTGTTATGAATTAGGAGCACTTTGATCTAAAGTATATTGATGAAGAAATGATTTGCATTTACAATAAATGTATTGAATTAAAAAAAAAACATTACTTCACTTGTATAGTTAATGCAATGGAATAAAAATTGAACTTTAAAAAAATACGATGAAACAAAAATCCCCGTTACTTTTGTTAAATACTTTCCACAATAAAATTAATATTTTTATTATTAAATGGATATTTTCTACAGTAAAATGGAAAATTTTCACGATGAAATGTAGATTTCTCACAATGAAATGTGTATTTTTCACTACAGAATGGAATAATTTTAGCGAGGAAATATTTTTCATTAAAGATAGACACCTTCCATTTTTACTTTAAAAAAAATACGATGATACAAAAATATTATATTCTTTCCACAATAAAATTAACACTTTTATTATAATATGGATATTTTCTGCAGTAAAATAGGAAATTTTCACTATGAAATGTATATTTCCTACAATAAAATGGGTATTTTTAGTATAGAATGGAATAATTTTAGCGATGACATGTTTTTCCCTAAAAATGGATACCCTCCACAATAAAATAAATATTTCATATTATAAAATGTATACTTTTTATTATAGAATGCTATATTTTTTCGAAATTAAGTAGGTATTTACATTTTAAAATGGGCATTTTCCACAATAAAAAGGCTAATTTTTACTATAAAATGCATACTTAACCAATAAATTCTGTATGCATTATTATAAAATGCTAGTAGAAACCAGATTTTGGACTTGAGCAGTAGCTCTTTACAACGGCAAAACAGATATTTTTCAATAAAAAACTGATTATTCCAACAACAATAATAATTTTAATTATTTGGACGATGCTTCTCACAATGAAACTAGTTGCGAAATTTGTTTTCACTAAAAAATGGATATTTAGCAGTTTTAGAGCAGCTAAAAATTTGTTTCATTGTAATAAAAGTTTCGTAAATTTGTTTCCGAATGTTTTTCTTCTTTTAATATTTTATTTGCAAGAACTGATTTTCAACTTGTTTAAAATACATTTCTGTGCTACTTATTGTAAAATCGTCTGCATACTTTAATATTTCTGAGTCACCTAGCTTGTTCCGTATTAATTGGCTTGCAGACAATATAAGATTTTTTTTATATACATAACCGCCCAAATTTTGGGTTTACGACTACTAATGTTCAACTCCGTAGCCTTGTAATTTTGAGAGCAATCCAGTTGACAAGAAAACTCCTAAATCAAGTATTGGGAGAAATTTGCCTTCGTGGAACACTTTTTGAAGGAACTAACCTGCATTTGCGTTATATGGCGAGGAAAACCACGAAACCCTCCCACGGTTAGCCTGACGACAAGGAGACTAACCCATGATCCGTCTACCACTGAGGTTATTTTACGTGAGCCGAGTGGTCTGTGCAAGCATGGTATAGAATTCGTATTTAATAGCCATTTCTGGGATTCGAACCCGGTGCACCTCATTGAAAGGAGAACGCTCTATCCTCTGAGTCATCACGTCAGGATTGTAGTCGGGAATATAAGATTTATTATAGGATTTATTTCAGGAGTGTCTAACTTTAAATCGACGCATTCAAAATAATTTCTGTTACTATAGCTCCGTTAGTTTTTTTTTTTCTCTTTTCTTTTAACTTCTCTCTACACATCGTTCAATAAATTGGACAACATATGATATAACTTTATCACTTAAATATGAAATATTAAGATTGTTTTTTTCTGTTTGAATGCCATCACAAAGTGACTGTATATGTAAAAATAAAATTGTCTTCACCCTCATAACTCGCAGTTTTAAATTAAAATGAAAAATCATAAAGAGAATAAAAAATTCGATACAAATTACCATTCAAAAAGTTTTATGGCTTGTAAATATTTTATTATTTGAGTCTAATTGATTTATCAGAATGAGAAAAATCAATATTATTAAAATGCGAAAAAAGTGCATTGTAAAGATATCCTACATTATGCAAAATATGTAGTAATTATAATTATACAAAATTGCTGTTATTTTTATATAACTAGAAGGCACCCCTCATTGTTGTCCCATTCACTAAGATCCCCCGTGGTTGCTTGTCATTCCTCATTGTTTTTTTCCTTCGCAAAAACTGATATTTTTTTTAACAAAAAAATTTCAATTTTGGTTATAAAATATATATGCATTATGATTTTATGGAAGAAAATTGGATAATACGTAAATCACAATAAGATGAACTATAACCGGGGTTTAAAAAATAATCGACTGCACTTGAAAAAACCAAAAACTATAAAAGAAATTCGAAATGTGCGACACAATGACATACAATACAATGAGAATTAATTTTAATTGTTTATAATACAATATAATAATAGCCTTATCACATATACATATCAGTTCAAATTAGAAACGGTCTTTATCTCTTTTGAGGGTAGTTTTTTTAATATTTTTATTTTTAAAAATTCCGATATATATGTTAAGATTTATATTAGGTAACATATATAATCTCTCAATTTTGAAATTTTTTAAAATTTTATTTATTCATTTCTGAATATTTTTGACATCAAGTTAAGCGCGAGTTTATAAAATGAAGATGACAAGAAGCGAGAATTAAGTTTTTCTACAAAAATGAATAAATAGTCATTAATTAAAGCAAAAAAAGAATAATTTTGAAAATATGAATTCTTCTCTTTGCGTTTCTTATGTTATAATTAAGAATGTGGTTATATAATCGCACCAAACTTTCAGAATAAATTGGCAATCAAAATGTTTTAAATAATTTTCAATCAAACAATTATTCAATAAGAGATTTTAATTCCCTTCATTTAATTAATATTTAAAAAAAATTAAAACGACTTTATAAAAATAAAGTTCATGGCCCAATCATTGTCACTTTTCGTCATCGTGAAATTTTTTTTAGGGTTGTGTGTGGTCGTTTGCCCACGATTTCAAAATCCTGTTTGTTATTGGAATTTTTTTTCCACTCTTCCCCTCGCCTGTTTGAAAAACGTCAGATTTATCACCAACACCTGACGTTTATTAAAAGTAAACAGGGATGAAATCATTTCCAGATTTCCTGAAAAGTTCCTTTTCTGCAATCTTGGTTGACAGATAGTCAATGAAAAAAAGTCGAAAGGTGGCTCATTAACTCTCGAGTTCATTTATTTCGTAAGACTTTTGCATAAAGAAAGATACGTTTTAAGGAAAATTGTGAGCTATTTAAAGTAATTTTTATTAGAAAAGATATATTTCATCCTATTTATTTTTCTTTCAGTGACATATCTCCCTGAACTCTATAAGAGAGTAATAAAATAAATTGATTATAAACCAAAATTGTTAACTGGAACTGTTTAAATAATATATGAAAAATAAGTATTCCATAATACTAGTTACTTTATCGCTTACTAGTTAGGATTTCTTGAAATAATTATTATAACTGATATTCGTATTTCAAACTTGCGTACTACTTTTAAGACTTTAACTGGAATTTGAAATTTAATTGCAGTGGTTGTATTTTTGTCTTGATAGATCCGACATATACCTTTTAAATTAAAAGTGGTTTATAAAATTTAAAATTAATTATTCTGGTTTCTTCGTCTTAGCGCTACTACTTTTCTTTTAAAATGTGTATATCTGAAATACGGAAATAATTAAAATAACATGATTTCTGCGCACAATTATATAATTCGTTTTTCTGGAAATAATCCAATGTAAAAAAATTCATTTCTTTAATTATTATTTTCATCGTTTTAATAATAGTCGGAAAATAATTTGTTTTATATTGTGGGCTGATTTTTACCTTATTCCTAACAATGTAGTTTCGATGTATTTTGCTGCATGTAGTTGTAACAATGTAGTTTCAATGTAGTCGACAAAGTAGTTTGTAAAGTCAAAATTTGGTAGAATAACTCTTGCGAAGTAAAAGCTTAAAAATATGATTTTCTTTTATGCTATTCAGCGTGAAAAAATAACATTAAAGGGTCCTAACTTAGGACACGCTTTTTTAAATAAGCAATTGGAACCATACTTTCCTGATTTGGCCTCCCCCCCCCCCCCACTTCGAGGGTCAAAAGTACAAATCCGTTAAAAAAATGCATGTTTATCCAGAAAAAATTTCAGTGGTTGCTTCTGTGCCTGATTTGTAACTTCATAAATATCTCAGCATATTTAAGGTTAGTTTCTCGATTCATTAATATTGCATTTCAGCGTGTGAAAATTCACTCAAAAGTTCCTAAGAGTTTTTTTGTATACGGTACACTTAGATTTGATATAACTCTAAATTACTTAACATTTGTCATGTTGACTTTCAAATTTTTCCGGTATTGCTGAGTTGGAATGTCATCCCTGCAATTCATTACCTACAAATATTGTAAACGTTAAGTTTTATAACTTATCTATATCTTCATAAATGTATAAAAAAAGTACTTGCCTCAAGCTGAGATAACTTGTTTGACATAAATAACTGAAATATAATAACATGCATGTTGTTTAATTTATAGTTGATGATTCGCTATAAAATATAAATAATTTCAGTTTACTTATCATGAGTTCACAGTATTAAACTTTTAATAAGATTGGCTTGAAAATATTAACGACAACTATAAGAGACTATGTAATTTAGTTTTCTTGGTTTTTACAATATTGCACGCCTCCAAAAGTTGGCTTAAAAATGGTAATGACAACTATAAGAGACAAATGTAATTTAGTTTTCTTGCTTTTTACAGTATTACACTCCCAAATCAGTTCACTTAAAAATGTTAACGACAACTATAAGAGACAAATGTAATTTAGTTTAATGGTTTTTACAGTATTTCACTTTGAAGACAGTTGTCTTAAAATGTTAACTACAACTTATTTTAATTATCGCTTAACACTTATGTTTTATGCTTTAAATAAGGCCCAACTTATGCATAATACCTTTTGAACAAAATAACTAACAACAGCTTATTTTGAATTTTAGGACATCAGATTAGCTAATGCAATAAAACTATTGGGATTTTGGACAAAGTAGTTTAAATTTTATTCTTCGCAGATTTTGGCAAATTAATATTTTTATACTTATTACCTGTACCAATAAATTTTTCGAAACATGAATTAAAATGGATCCATATTGTTGCATTTTTAGTAAATCTCAATAACAGAAAAATTGCACCGAATTCCAGAAATAAAAATATATACATGTGAGTGGCTTAAAATATAAAGTAGCGATTTATGTCTTTACAAGTTTTTTTGACAAGAGTTTTAAGTACAATTTACGTGCAGGATTATTAATGCGCCTGTACATTTTTTTTTCAAACCGAGCTTTTGCACGATTTTAGAAAACTCTTTCTGAAAAAGAAAATGTACGCGTGATGGTATGAGGATACAAAACGTGATCTAAAACTTCAAATATACTTTTTAAGTTGCCTTTTGACTCAAAGTAAACTCTTTATTTCCTTTTTTTCAAAAGATCTGCCGTCTGACTTTTTTTTCCGTCCTACTTTTCCATGTCTCTATAAATTTAAGAAAGTGATCATATTTTTTCTACTGATATATAACAAGGGATGTTCCGAAAATAATTCTTAGAACTGTGTGAAAAATGATCATTTTGGAAAAAAAATGTTGGGGGAAGAAACAGAAGTAGTGGTCGTAGATGATGTACAATTACACATCTTTGAAAAAAAATACACTCAAGAAAACTGGTTAAAAGTTCAGTTATTTGTGGGTACTATCTTCGTGATTTTACCAAAGAAACAATACAATGTAGCATGACGATACGAAATATATTTTTTCTCTTATTATTCCTGTTCTTAATGCGATTAGCTTTAAGACACTTTATAATGTGTTATGCTGATGTATAGCAAGAGATCTTTTGAAAATAATTCTTAGAACTGTGAGAAAAATGATTTTTATTCGAAATGATTTTCTTTATTTGAAAAAAATATGTTTGGGGAAGAAACAGAAGTAGTGGTCGTGGAGGATGCACACATCTTTGAAAAAATACACTCAAGAAAACTGGTTATAGGTTCAGTTATTTGTGGGCCTTATCTTCGTGATTTTACCAAAGAAACAATACAATGTAGCAGGACGATACGAAATATCTTTTTTTCCCTTATTATTCCAGTTCTTAATGCGAGTTGCTTTAAAACACTTTATAATTAATTAAACTTTTTGATTAAAGCTATTATTTTAAAAAGCATTTTCACAAAGGAGAAACAATAAATGAATTACAGTTTGAGAGTTTTTGTGATCAGGTGACTTCAATCCTTAAGTGCCGGAGACAACGAATCAAGAAATTCGAAAAATCTCATAGTTGTTAATATTTAGTTAAAAAACATTTACTCATTTATATTTCAGTTTTACATTTAGTCGTTAGTCAATTACATTACCAGCATTTTATCATTTAGTTAAGCCAATTTTAGTTTGGTTGCTCATTTTTTTATTTCATTTCTAATCTGTTCGTATTTGATAAAAAAAAGGAATATAACAGGAAGTACGCATCTCTGATGATGATATTAAGATACTATACTTGCTACCGTGCAAGAAAAGAAAAATTCTTTTAGCATTAACATTACAAAAAAGGCAACTACCATTTCAAAAATAAATAAATAAATTGTAGTTTGATATGGTTTTTGCTTAAAAGCATCAAAATCATGCGATTATATGAAATACTTGTTGTAAATTTTAAAACTTCTTGTTGTAAATTTCTACGTTTTTAATAGTGATCTATCAAATGTTTGTTTTTGATTTCTTGTCCTTTATCTGTTCGTTTTATTAATTCTGTCTTAAAATTCGTTATCTTTATCTAAGCAACATTTGCAATAAATCCTTTGTTCGCCTATGTTTATTATTGTTCGTTTTAGTGAGTAAAGACGTATGATGTCTGATCATGATGTCGCGTTAACTTATGGAACTACAGCTGGATCTCTTTTGACGTGCGTTTTTTTTATTGTGATATCTTTTACTACAATCATGGGCCTTGTGGTTTTTAATAATAATATAACACAACAATTTTTTTTAAAATTTCTCTTTTATTTATTTTAATAATTCTTCTCTACGTTTTTAATGGGAAATATATTTCCATTCTTTTCTTTGTTTGTGTTCCTTTGTGCTATGGCTATTGTTACGTGAATTCACTTTATGAAATGACTTTTTTATTCGATGCAAGATGCAAGTCCTTACTGTAAATTACAGATTTAAGCAGATTTCGTTCCTATTTTAAGTTTAAATGCGTAGCGGTTTCCCGATGGAGTGATTGGTATAATTGACCGCTAACTTAATTATAAGTTGCAACTTAATTTTAAGTTTTGGTCGCTAACTATTATAGTTACTATGTTTCAGAATCAGAAACGTTTCGCAGTTTACAATATTGCTCAAAACCTGTAGCCAAACGTAAAAGCAAATTGTTTAATATGGTAAACTAAAAACTAAAATTCATTTCTGAAAATTTAGCAAACACGCTAAATGTGTTGGCTTCAGCTATCTTAAAATAGACGCTTTTATTTTTTGATTATCTTTTATCGCCTTATTTTTACTGTAAATTAAAATTTTTGTCACCAGCTCACATTAAATTTCTCCCTTTAATTCTTCGGGTACCTTTTTTTTGTATTTAAAGCCCGGCTAGGGATCAGAAAAATAAATTCCACCCTTCTGTTCTTTTGGGAATATACTGAGTTGAAGTGTCAACGCTATGTATGAAATTCTAAACTGAACTTATATTTATGTTTTCGGAAATCTTTGCTTTATTTGGGTTCTTTAGTGCATTCTCTAATTTAACTTTCTCTAAATTTATACGCTCTTATTCCAAAAGTATTTCTTTCTCAGTTTTAGTTTTCTCAAAAATTAATTTCTCCCGTTCTAACAGAATTCCAAATTAAGCATAGCGTTTTCCGAGTCTAATTTCACCTTTTCTGATTCTAAAGTAGCTTTTCGTAATTCAAAACTCCATGTTTTCGTTTCTCTTCTTCTTTTCACCTATCATTTAATGAACATTTCTCGAACCAAAATGTTCTTCATAATTAGAATTTTCAGCGATTGCTGTTTTTAATTCATCAAATTTTAATTCTCGGGTGTTCTCAACACCAAATTCAGCGGTTATAAATTGCAAGACTTCTTTCCTCAGGAAAGCCATTTTCCTCAATAATAGAAAGAAAAAAAACTCCCGTGATTTTGCAAGAAAACCGATTTTTATCCTGATCCCCGCCAATGTGACGAGCACTACTTTTTTTCAAATAAATCTAAGTGAAAAGTCTATCGTAAACGCAACAAAAACATTTATTTACATTTAAAGTTAACCATAAAGATGTATAAGCAAAATAAATAGTATTCAGAGAGCCAAAATTCAAAAATATTAAAGGATATACTGTTATATTTTATTTAATACCCGACTCTAAGCAACCAACCCAATTCTGAGTTCAATGTTCAACTCCGTAGCCTTGTAATTTTGAACCCAGCCAGACAAGAGAACTCATAGATAAAGAGTTTTTACAAGCTAGCCTTCGTAGAGGACTTTTAAATGGAACTTACCAGTACTTGCGTTACACGGAGAGAAAAACTGCGAAAACCTCCCCCGGGTCATGTTCCGTCAGCACCGTGATCGGTGCGATCCAGGAGCAAAATTCTTAACAACCAGCAATCGCTGTGATTAGAACCTGGGCCACCTCATAGGGAGGCGAGTGCTCTATTCACTGAGTCACCGCGACTCTGATACACCCTTATGGAGGAAATACCTGGCTAACTTATCGGCCTGTCTTCATCTTACTTACCTAAATATTTAATTGGGTGATTAAAGATTTTTCCCCTCAAGCAGTAAGCCAATCACTGCATTAGAGTTAGAGTTATATTAGTTTAAGTTATAATTAAATTAGAGGCACCTAACTCTGCGAGACCAAGGTTCTACCGAAGCGAATAGAGAAAGTTTTTCTTATCAAATTATTATTCCATTTAATTATTATTCCATTTAATTATTATTCCATATTTATATGGAATAAAATCATTTCTTGGAGATGGTATGACACATACCTTTCTTACAGATTTATTTCATATGCTAATAGAAGTCTAGAAAAATCAATAACAAGTTAGTTATCAAACGAAAATCTACATAATACCTTTATAAAAACTGAACAAATCCAAAGACAAATTTTGTATTAGCATTAAAATTGAAAGTTTGAAATTATTTAAAGAACATAATATATATTTCAGCTCTGAATCTATTTTAAAGTAGTTTAAACATGCTAATAATAAATTATTAAATTAACTTAAATCTTTAAAGTGCCTTAATGAAATTCAAAAACCTTAATATATTTAAAGACAAATTTATTATCGTATTCACATTAAATTATAAGAATTAAAGACGATTTGAATTAAAGTTTAAAAAATAAAAACTGCTAGAAGTTAGATTTTAAACTGGAATACCTTTATTTTAAAGACAAGTGTGTTTAAGAATTTTAAATTGTAGGAACAGAAATGTCATCAGAAATTAAATTATTATTCATACTTATTTTTTTTCTGTCTTCAGTTGATGCAGAAATTAAATTAATTTGTATGTGAAACGGAAAATTTAATTAGACATACTAAATTTGTTTGTATTTATTTTCATTCCATTAATTACCTGTTTAAAGTCAACTGAAAAAAAAAACGCTATTTGAATTGACATATTGTGCCCCCTGTCTAGATCTGTTTTAGTAAAGACATAAACAAAACGTAATTAAAAGTGAACTATTGCAAACGACAAATATTTTAACTCATTCATTAGCATTTATTTTTTATGCTTCGTTTACTCGCTTTATGCTTTAAAGATTTTAAAATTAAATATATCATTTGCGACGCTTATAAAAACAAATTTCGAACTATTTGAATTTTAAAATGAATTTATTATTTTTTAACGTCATACTTATTTAAGATCTTATTAGAGATTCAAATTGCTTCATTCTATTACACGGCAGACGATTTTAAAAACTATAAAGTGAAACAAACAGTATTTTGCTGTTTGCCAAAACCCATTAGTTTCAAGGAAATGTAATCAAATGCATTTATTTTGTTAAAGAAGGGATTAAGAATGTTTTTTTATTATTGTTCTGAATTACCAGTTAACGTGGAAATGTTATTTATAAAAGCATTTTAATAGGCAATTAAAATTCAGGTCACTCGCAATTTTTAAAAAATAAAAATATCTTTAGAATTCTTTAATTGATTTAATGAGAGTGCTTTGTATTTATTAAGTACAGAATAAAGTACTGTTTAATTAAAAATGTAAAGATTAGGAGCATTATCTACTTAATTAAATTTTTATAACTTTATAGAATTTTGAATTTAATCTAGATTTTTCATTCTTCAGGGCATCTACAATATAGTCTCTCACAACAATATAGCTTCTCAATATTGAAAAAAAAAATTGCAATGGCCACCGCAGGGTTGGGTTTTTAACGTCAAAAAGTGGTTTTTGACATGACAAGGGTATAATACTGGTTTAAACCGTCAAAAACCCGTCAAAAATGTCAAAAACTGAAGTTTGCCAAAAAAATATATAAACTTCAAAACTACCAACAGTTGCCATGCATTATATTGAAATTTAATTATACTATAGGTAATCAGCAGGTTTTAAAATATTTTTTAATTAAAATTAAGGTAAAATAACAGATTTAAAATCTCAGAAATTTATATTCAAATGCATGTGCAGAAAATTTTTTTAATATTTATATTTTGAAAAAAAATTTTTTTTTTGATACTTAAGAAAATTAAAAGTTTATTACTATGCATTTTTGACATATAAGGAACATATAACTAATATTTATAAGGAACTTACAAGTTATGTTGTATAAATACAAACTTGATACAAGTGTATGAAAATTTTTTTTAATGTTATACCGAATATCTTTATTATCCAGTATGTTAATTTGAATTTAAAAGTAGTTATATTTGTGAATAATGATAAATATAATTCCTATTGTTTATTATATTTATTTATAATTATTACACTTATCATTTTAAAACAATTTTTACCGCTTAATTTTTTTCCCCACTTGTATTAAGAATACAAATAATGCATATCTTGAAAGCAAGAAGTAATTATTCAACAGCTGAATATTTAGATATTCAGCAAAACTATATAGTATTCAGCAAAATGAAATTCACAAGTATTTGGATAAACTAAATTTTCAGCATAGTAAATGAATAGGCTGAATATACTGTAAATCGATACTAACTACTCTGTGTATTTAACAGAAAGCACTTAAATTTGTATTGTCTTATGTTAAAAAGATTATTAAGAAGATTTAAAAGAATATTAAAAAGATTTTTCTTTAAAAGAAGATGTCTAATGTACAAAACTGCTAATGTTTATCTTTAAAAATGTCTAATTTTTAGTATAATTTACACTATACACTAAATTTGGTTATAAATAAATTTCTTAATAATATCACTGCAGATTTTCAATAACACATGAAAATGAATACATAATATTACAAAAGATGTGAGCTTACAAAAGTACAAGATTTTGGTTACTATTCAAAATATAAGTGTTTCTTCAAAATTTTAAATTTATTTTTTCTAGAACATATTTAGAAACACTATCCATTATAAAAAATATATAAATTTAATATATTAATTAAATTTCACATATGAATATAGGTTTTTGACATTTTCGGCATTTTTGACAGTGAGGTTTTTGACGTGACGGTTTAAACCATGGTTTAAACCGTCAAAAACTGTCACATGTCAAAAACCTGCCAACCCTGGGCCACCGACGTTGTTTTAGATGTTCAACTTCACGTTACATTTTGTTTTGGTGCTCAAAAATTATAAGACTTAGAGATTTGAGATTACGAAGGTGTTTAGAAAAATGTGAAGGACATAAAATAATTTAACGCTTGAAAATTAGTTTAAGAGTTATTAACTGTTAAAGGAGTAGCACGAAACACCATGCGGGCCGATTTGCAAGCCGAGGAATGCAACTACAGAGTTACAATTTGTCATGCTGAAAGGGCCATATTTTTTATAAACTTATCAAAGAGTTTTTTTTTTTTTTTTAGCTTTTTGCACAAAAACTATAAAACTTAGAAACTTACAATTTCGAAAGTGTATAAAAAATGTACAAGGAATTTGATGGAACAAAAAAAATTAGGATTCTATTATTCGTTTAAGAAATATTAAATATTAGCCGAGTTAGCATGTTGACCGCTCTACTGCCTGCTGAAATACAACTACAGAGTTCAAATCTGATGAGCTGATGGAATCATTTTGAACTGGCCCGTTTTGGTGACCAGCTTGGTCTCCTTTCAAAATTATCTTGGACAACATACAAATTTTAATGATTTTTTCAAGACGCATGCAGAGCACAACTGCATTTGAAATGTTTAATTCTTCATGCACTCTTCCAATTTTAACACCTTAATAAGTTATAAACAATATACCATAAATTGATTCTGCGTTGTCGTAAACCAAGCCTAATTGTTGTAACGATAACAAGTTGCAAGCACCCGATTGGATACTTGCAACACGAGAAGAAGACGATTACTGATACACAGACACGTGACCTATGAACTCAGCGCAAGCTGATCATTTTTGAACAAGATGGCGTATTAAAATCGGACTGAGTTTCTCCACATAAGTTGGAATGTTTATTAATTTGTACTTAAGTAAATACAACGCAGTATCACACATCGAATTCGTTGTTAAAAGAATTTTTTTTCTCGTCCAACCCTTTTACTTAACTTCGATTTATAAATGTTTATGTATTTTATTATAACCGTGAGATTATATATATATATATATATATATATATATATATATATATATATATATATATATATATATATATATATATATATATATATATATATATATATATATATATATAGTGTACCTGGCAATATTTCAACACATAATTAGTTTGTTTATGTTCTACGCAGTTTCGTGCCTGACATTGTGTTGAGTAAGAAATATATCGAGAAAGAATCAAAATCTTTGTGAAAGAATATAGAATGTGTCGCTTAAGAGAATTGATTTTTGACGAGCTTGGCTTTCTCTAAATAGAAGGAACGTAAACAAATGCCACGTTGCAACAACCAATACTTAAAAGATAACCCTCGAAAAAAAAAACTGTTGTTGCTAATGATAAAACTTACTTTTAATCCCTTCAGTCCCCCTATTTGTGTTCACCATAATCGTCATAATTTTTTTATAATTTCTTTTGAGTTCTAAACATGTTTTTCCTTGTCAATATATTGTTCAATCTAAATACCGATGTATAAGTAGACCCATTGTGTAAGTCGACCCGTTGTATAAGTCGACCTCCTATTTTTAATTACGAGCAAATATCTGGTATGTCGGGTATTAGTCAAAAGCTGAAAAAATTTAAATATAAAAACTTCCACAATTAGAAGACATAAAAAAATGTTGTTTACAAAAAATTTTCAGGTTTGAAATATTTCATATCAAAAACGTTTACAAAAACAAAAAATTTACTCACAGCTTCTATAGACGTCATCTGTCATTTAAGAAATCACATGTTCAGTTTTCGAAGTATATCTAGATCTAGAATATAAGAAAAATTCATTTCCCGAGGCATGTCTAGAGTATCTTAAAAACATTCTATCTTAGAAATGTGTCCAGAATATCAAAATGTTTTACTTTTTCAAAATATAATAATATAGAATAGCTTTAAAACATTCTTTCCCACAAGTAGGCTTAGAATATCCGACAAACATTCTTTTCTTGAGGCATGTCTAGATTATCTTTGAAACATTTTTTTTCTCTAAGAACGTCTGTACAATGCAACACAGGGTACAAAAATTATACAAAAATTAATTGTTTCAGATCTTATTCGAAAATTAACTGTTTTGAAAATGAACAGAATTTTTCATTTTATAACATTGCGAAATTGACCATTCAAAAAATAAACGTGGTAATTTTACTATCAATAGAAATTAAAAGCAGCAATTCCGAAAATACTTCTTATATTTAACTAATATTTACTAAATCTTAACCGTTCTTAAATACGCATCGTAATTTCAAAACAATAGCAATTAAAAGCAATGATACAAAATAAATGCACCGTTATTGTTTGGCAATTAACGTTGAAAGTGTAAGAATTATAAAAATAAAATCAATACCGCTATTTTTATTAAACAGTAAAAGTATCCAACAGTAGAAATAACCCTTTTAAAAATAAACATGGTCAGTTTACGACCATTAGCAATTGACAATCGCAAATCGCTTGCAACATTTTTATAAAACAAAAGGAACCAATCAGGAGGAAAACTTATCAGTTATTTTGGGAGCGTTACAGTGACACTGGATCCTGTTTTTAAGAAATAACTGTTCTATCTCCTATAGCTCTTGCCCAAAATTGCAGTTGGCCTAAATTGTTCCGCGTTTTTGATAAAAGGCGTTAAACCACCAGAGAACTTGTAATTAAATGCATAATAGGTAAGGCGGCCAATCATTAAATCTGGCGTGACGCGAAAACTAAGAAGCGATGATGTCCTTTTCTCGGCTTTCTGCCACGTGACGCAACGCAGACGATATTTTATGATCTTTTCGGAATGGACTCGGCCACCGGCTTCCGCCGAGGTTTGTTGCATTCCGGCGGATCTTAATGAAGTCGTATTTATCACACGGGAGCTACAAAAGAGAGTGCGTGCGTGAATGTAGTTGTGGGGGTGTTCACGGAAGCGTGTGATCTCACCCAGGAAATAAAACGCCACACCATTGGCTTAATTTTTAAAGGTGAAATTTGGCGAAGCATCGTAGAATATGGGCAAATGCTTCTGCTTTAAGTTTGTATTCTATAAATATTTCATTTTTATGCTGTAATTTCTATTTGAATATGACACAGCCTAACTCTGATATGCACGATTAAGGATTTTGTTCAGTAACGAGTTAACAATCAGTAATTAAAAAAAATAAATAAATAGACGAATGAAAAAGTGGAAAACGATTGGATACATGTGGTCTGCTTAAAAGCTAGATATTATAAATAATTCAATAACTTCGCTCGGATATAACTTTTAAAAACCCGCTTAAAATATAAAACTGAGAATTAATTACTCCAAATCTACATCGATATGATTAAATTATAGGTCATATTGATCACAAATGGTTATTCCATTGTCAAATAAATTATTTCTGTGATTGCATTAAAAATTTATTATTTATTATCAATTATTATTACTGATGTTTTACTATTATTTATACTTTTTCAACTTTGCACGTCTTAAGAATTACGTGGAACAATTTCTCAAGTGTTTCATTTACACCTCCATAATTCTTCCTATAAATTTTGCTATTCTATTTTCATTTAAAAAAAAACTTTCCTAGTTATTTGTTATTACATCCCTGTTATTGAAATTGACTACCTTCTGTTTTTGCCATCAATCTATAAATGGTAACTTATTAAAAAATAATAAATAAAGGAGAAAAAAAAGACAAAGAAAATCGTATTGCGTAAAGCAAAAGACTTGAATTGGAATATTTACACTTCCTTCTTTCACATCAAATATTTTTGCATGCCTTGTCTAAAAATTCTAAATTTTGTTTCGAAGTTTTTTATTTAAACTAAAATCAGTGGTGCGACAGCACATAGAGTGCCAAGGCCTACTGTGCCCCTCTCAGTTTTCTTACCCTTGGGCTCGGGGATGCAGGAGCAGATGTTCTGGTTAGGTGGTCAGCCGAACACGGAACCCCCCAACGTTTAGTCCCAAAGCATGCTGGGCACTCCTTCTATCGACCCACTGAAGGGATGAAAGTGGGAGTCAACCATGCCCGGTCAGAGGGTCGAACCAAGGATAAGTGGCACTAGAGTGCGAAACGGTACCATTCGTCCACCTGGCTTCAGTGTTTTATTTAGGCAACACAAATGATCAACTTAGTTTTTATCATTGAATATTATTTTTTGTCGCTCTTTTTTTCTTTTTCTCCAGTGTTTGCAATTTCCCATCAGAAAATAAGCATGATTAACCAATTAGAACGACTGCACATGCAGGAAAAGTATGAAAACTGTAAAATACATGGCATAATACAAAACTTTACCCCCTGTTTAAAAAAGTAAATCAGTCCAGAAAACCACAAAATGATAAAAAAAAAAATAATAATAAAAAATACAAAACAAACGGAGGTGGGTGAGAAAAAGACACTGGCAGAAAATAACTAAGCATTTATAATAACAAAAATATAATAAAATATAAACACATCAGTATTTTACATACACTTTGTAACGAAAATTTAATCTACTCTAATTAAATACTCTATTAATTATTTCTTCTTTTTTACCTAAGTAGTTCTTATATTGTATGTAGCGCCCCCTGTTGTTTAGGCAGAGGGAGAAACATAGCGAATTTACACAGTTTCTCACCTGTGTTGCCAGAACAGGAGGTGTATAAGTAGCAAGTGTCAGTTCAAAAAATAGCGAGTTCGAACATTTTGAAGCCCAATTATTTTTAAAAAGTTAATAATTTAGTTACTAAAATGCTACTCTTTTTTTTTTTTTTTGATATACATTAATAAAGTAAGTTTTATTACACATCAAGCACAGAAGTATTTCAGCAAAATGAGCGCATAAAGCATTCTTCTTTTACATAAAAATGTGCATGAGTTTTACACTTTAAACTTAGTAAAAAAATCCCTTATGACGGTATTTTTTAGTTTATATTATTAGATTAGCTTAGAGTTTTTTCTTGAATAATCGCTAATGCAGAGAAAAAAGCTCCTGATGAAAGGAGCTTTAAAACACTTGCTCGAGTAAGAAAATGCAGCCCCCTCATTAAAAATAGTGAGGAAAATATATAGTAAACAGTACTTTTACTATATTATACTATACTAAATAATGTTCCATAGTTTTATTACATTAATGTAAAAAAAATAGATAATTTTTAAAACTTGGAGAAAAGGTAGCCCGAAAAGTAAGGAGTCACAGTTAAATTTTTTTTGTGAGGACATTTTAAAGTATATTAATCCGCTACTTATATCCCCATCTGGCAACACAGCTCCCAATCATGAACACTTTCAAGAGTTCATCAATAGATATTATCAACTTAATTACAAGGAAGATTTAAAATTAATTACAAAAAGTCAAGTATAGTGTCATTAGATTTTTCCATTTGATTCGTCATTTTCGATTTGTTTATTAGTTAAAATTGAAACCGATAACACCCGTTTAAACAATTTAAAAACAGAGTGTATTTTGCGATAGCAGCGTCACCTATTAATCAAAATTTAAAAACTCGTTGATAATGTTCGAGTATTTTTTTTTCAACAGAGTCAAATCTGCATTTAAAAATGGGGATTTTTTTTTTATCTGAGATTTATAAGTTGCCCTCTCTACACCCCCCATTTGGTAGCGTTAGTGGAGGAGGGTTATTTATTAATGCATCCGTTGAAAATACAGGGGCATTTATATTTTTAATCTAATGCTCCTTTCCCAAGATATTTGACCATATTTTTTTGACACCCTGTTTATTATAGAGATGGGATTATTAATTTAAGCAGAACATTCCAATTAAGCGCATCATGAAAATACTAATTGTGAACTTAAAACTGCGTTAAAATTAAAATTCTCGGGTATAGCTTATAATTGCTTTCTTGATGTCTATTTGAAGTCCCATTCGAAGCCATAAATTCGCTGAAAATATATGTATTTTAGGTAGTATTTGTGAACGAATGGCGTTGAATTTGTAATGTAAGTTAAAGTCACGCAACACATTTACTTTTTTCTTCTATTTTTGATACTTTTTTGCTTAAGTTCCGGGATTAGATTCAGCCTTTCAGTCAGAATGCAGGTCTTATTTTCATTGGCTGAGGTGGAAGCTTTACCTTGTACAGTTATTTTTAATAATTTCTCCCTAATTATGAAATTTAGACGAATGCAGAATATCGTGTAATAGATTGATGCTTTTCAATCATTTCTGCCAACTAAGCAAATAAGGTTAGAGCTAAAAACAAAACAAGAATTGCAGCAAATGTATGCAGCAGGGCATATAGGAGTTTTCCATTTTAGTTCAGAAATCTTTTGACATATGATGCTGATAGTAAGCCCATAAATCAAATAAAAATTCATAACCACCCCTTCTTGTGATATGCGATTGTAAATGGTAATAAATATATAATAATTAAGTGTAGCAATGTGATTTTCATTTATTTAAAGATTTCAAAAACAAATTGTGTTGTGATTTTCAATTTATTTTTTTACACGTTTACTACGGCAGCGCCATATATTCGAAATATTTAGAACTAAAACCGAAATTTTTTGAAAACGAACGCATTCTCTTTCACATGAAAATGCTTTTTAGATTAATTGCTCCTAGTTATAAGTTTAAAAACTGTCAACTCAATTTAGAGCATCGAGTCGATTGAAATTAAGGGGGACTTAATAATCCCTTATGAAATTTTACTTAACGTCAAAATATACTTATTTAGTGTTAAGTATATATAAATGGTATTAACTAGTATTAGTAATAAGTAGCATTTATTATTCCTTAAATACTAAAATATTCGTAAGCCTAACAATCATAATTTAATTTTTCCTTAATGTTAAAAAGTAGGTAAAACTTTGTTTCTGATTTTTAAAATATAGGTAATTTAAATTTGATTCTATTTCTAATTATTCTACAAAACTTAAACGTAGGTAAATCTAACGACTTTTTTAATTTGTTTCGCATTGTTCAAACGATAATAAGTTAAGTTCTATAATCATATAGCTTTAAATATTCTTTAATACTAGTTTGTAGCTATTATATATATTCTTTTTTTTTTTTGTCCGGAATATTAGTGGCTAAATAATACACATTCCACTGCTGTAATGCCTTTAATCTTAATAGCAGTTCAATTCCTATTTCTCTTTAAAATAAGGGGTCAAGGTGGTTTTTGATTTCACCGAGAAAGCATCAACGTACAACTTTTTATAACCCTTTATAACTTATCTGAAATTTAACTTAAGATTCCGAATATGTCACAGTAGTAAAGCATAACAAAGGCATTATTTAAATGCAAACACATTTTTATTACAATGCAAATAACTTTTATTAATTAGTTTTCTCTAGAGCTGAAATTCAAAGAGAAAAAAAAGATTCTACGATGTCCTGCATGCATGGTGTTAATTATGTTAGCAAGACGTGAAATAACTTTTCATAGATAGTCAAAAAGGCTCTTTTGAAAAGCATTCTAGTTAAAAAAGAAAAGAAATACAAAATAAAAAGTAATTTTAAATTTAAAAATGCAATTGTTTTGGATTTTTAAAGAAACATTCCAATGAGCAGCCAATGATTGCTCATTGGCAATGAGATGTCTATGAGAAACCTATCACTACGTGGATAGGCTACTCATTGGCCTTCTTATGGACAGAGATTTTAATCAAAAATACAAAGATGCAGAAGGGAACTTTTATTCTCTTAAGTTAAATACGTAGATTGGTTACTTATCCACATTCTTATGGACAGACATTGTAGTCAAAAATACAAAAATGCAAAAGGGAACATTTATTCTCTTGAAAATTCCCTACTTGGATTGGTTGCTCATTGGCATTCATATGGACAGACATAAAAATATAAAGATCATTCTCTGAAATACGAAGTGTAGAAAATTGCGGATAGACATTGGAACCAAAATTACAATTATTTACAAGTAAACATTTGTTGCCTTAAATCTAATGCTAGAATTGATTGCTCATAGGTATTGATTGTGAGCGGACATTGAGATCAAAATTACTAAGATACAGAAGTGAAGGTTTATTCCATTTAATTCACTACACGAATAGGCTACTTACCATAATGAGTGAGAAAAGACGATGGGTGATTTGATTTTCAAAGCTGCTGCTATCACTGTAAATATGCACTTCTACAAAATTTATTTAAAACACAGAAAGGCATCAACAGGGCTAAGAATTATTTTAATTTATCAGATGCAGAGTTTTTTTGTAAAAAGAAAAGTATTATCTTTATCAGATTCCATCTCTACCTTATATGCGATCCATATAGATGGGCTACGTAAGCCAATCCATTTCTTCTTATAACATCCAATATCAGTTTAGTGTACCCCAACAAATAAAAATATCGAAAGAACATATTTTTTCCCTTTTCAAAATTCGCATTCTGTAGAAAGCACCCCAAAAGCATACAAAGTTCGATGGAGACTACTCCATCGGCAAACTCACTTCTTAGTCCACTAATAAAATTATACTTAGGGACTCGGTAGATATTCCCCTGGGATTTCACCCCAAATGAAACCAATAAAGAAATATCGTGTCGTGCTGCAGTATGTAATGCCCCTTTGGAAGGTGTACAATTTCTCCCAATGACTTGCATATTCCGTCTTTTATAGCTTCTGGAAGGTTCTAGAAAGCGGCAAGGTGGCATTACAAGAAGGTATAAAAAGAAAACAAATTACACTCCATAGTTTATCGAGGTGTACTCAAAAAATATTGTTTGAGATGCATTTTCGATCGGTTTTTGTTTATGTCCTTTTCTTAGCCTGGCATGCGTTGAATGGAAGTTTGCTTCGCTCGTCGTAAAAATAAGCCCGGATAGGTGACTGCCTATTCAAAAATTCTGTTTATCCGCAGAATTGTATGTGTTTTAACGGGGAAAATCTCGGATTTATCCTGTTTTCTTGCGTTTATATTCATAATCAAGTATGGATACGAACAGCCATCGCTTTCGATTTCGTAAATATTTTTATTTTATATAAAGAAAGAACAATAATTAGGAGAGGAAAAAACAGGGATAAATATTATTATGCAGACGTTTAAATAAATTATTAACTTAAGTTTAGTTCAAATGTATTGAAGACTGTGTATAAAGTTTGCAATAATTTTATTTTTATTTGTAATTCTACACTAAAACTTTCTGATTTAGACTGCTTTTGCATTTATATCTATGATCAAACATCGATTCGAATAACCAAACGCGCTGCAGCAATTACTTTACTTTCATAAATACCCATCTTTTACATCGAAAAGAAGTACTTATGAAAAAATAACTTTGATAAACATAATTATGCAGAGCTTTATATATAGTTCATCTAAAGTAAGAACTCTCCTAGCCATTCGTCTGGACCCATGGCGGTAACTATGGTAACTAGGAATGTGAGATCATTGTTGAGGACACGTTTCGGCTTGTGTCGGCGAGAGAAAGGGAATCTTTTCCTTATTTCTATGGTGCTAGCCCTAAAGTGAAGAGAAGCTACCCTCCCTGAAATGCGCTATTCTTGTTTACATAGCAGCATATGGCCTCAGACTTTGAGGTGGGGGGAGTTTTTACAGTAGACAAACTATAGTTTAATTTAGGTTTATCACAAATATGTAGAAGGCAGGGTATAAATATTATATTGCAATATTACTATATAATATTTATACGATGTATAATACAATCTTATACGTATTTGTGCAATCATTAAAAATATATATTGCAATATTATTTTTAATGATTGTAATGCTACACTTTTATTCATTATCTAGTATTTATTTGAATAATCAAATTCGGTAGAAAATTTCCTTTGCTTTTGAACATCGAAAACAATATTATTCTAAAGGAAGAAAAACATAAAGAGCTTTAACAAAGTATTAATTTAGGTTTAGTACAAATGTACAAGTATACAAAGATTGCAATATTTTATTTTCAATTATGGCAGTTCTACACTGTTCGAAAGTTTGTCACAAAGTGGGCCTCAGCATCGTTTTAATTTGTTACAACTTTAAAAAGGTACTAAGTTGAACGATATTATAGTTAAATTAATTTTTTTAAAACTAGATTACTTAAAATTGTGGGTCATCTTGAGCAGAAACTTAGTTCGATTCAAAAAGTCATTAGGGTTGCACTGAATTTGCACGCTGTTATGGTTAAGATACAGATGTTATCTCAAAGTTGAGCACACTTTTAAATTTTTGCAATTTAATGTAAAGTTGAATCTCATTACTATTCAAACATGATGTAATAATAATAAAGTTTGAAGATGAATCTTATTTGTGCGTAAGCATAGTCACGTTATCTACCACTTAAAAGGTGTTTCGTAATTACTGCTCTTAATATATATTTTGAAATTCCTTTCTAAATATACAGTAACATATATTTATCAATAGTCTCATATGTATTCATGAAAAAAAAGCAAAGATCTAATCAAAATCTAACGAAATATTGTCTCAGCGAACGATAAAAAATACCAAAAAATTTTAATTGGTATTTGAAACAAATACTTTTCTAGTTAGTTTTTTTTTCTTTAATTTTCCTTTTTTAAATTTAATCCAATAATCAAATTTATTTCGTTGATTTTAATCATTCATGTTACTTAGTTATGTTTCTAAAATGATTTTTTTTTCAGATCTTATATCCCATCCCAAAATAATTTGAGAGACCTGGTGCTTTTTTTTTTACTTAAGTGCATTTTTTTTACATAGATTTAAAAAATTTATATTAATCTTTTGCTTACGGCTGGTACAACATGTGAACCACAGATGATGGTACAACATGGAACACAGCAAGCAAGAAGATAAGGTCTTTTTTCAACTCCATATAAACATACTGTCAGGATTTTGATTCCACTCCCACGCAACTGAATGACCCCTGACCTGAGAGTCAGAGAGTGGGGGACACGGGAAGTGTTGTTCCCCTATTGTGGGGGAGGAAAGAGTTAGAAGCGAAGGACTCTTTAATAAGAAAGGATTTTCAGTATAGTCTGGATGCGGATGGAGTATAGATGAAGAAGGGAGCGATGGCGCTCCAGAAATAAAAGCTGAACTTTGTTTTTATTTTATTTAACACATGTATACATACGTAATTAAATTTGTAAATTTTGAGCATCAATAATCCAAGATCTAAATTAAATATTTATCCATGGTTTTGTAATTAAATTTGTAAATTTGATTATAAACAATCCAGAATCTAAATTAATTGAGTACATATGATTAGGTAATTAAATTTGTAAATTTTGAGCATCAATAATCCAGAATCCAAATTAGCAAGGTATATATGACTTTTTTTATTTAAATTTGTAAATTTTGAACATCATTGATTCAGAATCTAAATTAAATATGTATATATGATAAGTCCTCGTCATCATTCTGAGTGTTCTAAAAGACGAACCGAAAATAAAACCATCTCACAAAGGATGAATATCACAAATACCTTCACTAAAAAGGAAATTTTTTTTTGCTAAATAAATAGCTTCTGGACCTCATTTGTGCACCATTTGTAGACAGGGATTTATTGTACCATCATCAAGCCATTGTAAAGAGGTGAACAGAAAAAGAAAGATGTTTAAAAAATTTTAGGTAGGAATTAGAAGAAAAAAAAGAATTTTTAATCCTAGCGTCTGAAGCAGTAAACTTTTATTATATTTGCAAACATAATATTTTATAGCGTCAGATTCGATAAATTAAACTCTTAGTGAAATAGGTAGGTTCGATGTCATACCTAACTCTTACAAATACAATTACTTTAGTATAACTATAATCATCTAAAGTAATTGATATGCTTTTATGATGAATCCTTCCGTTAACACATTATTCCCTTTTGAATAATTAAACACCCTTTCTTTTGCATATGGTACGAAAATCATTAAAGTATGCTTTCAATAATGATCGCCAAATGGATTCAAAATACTCTTTGGCGACACATACTTAGCAAGAATTTGGCATCCAGACGAAGTGCATAAATGAATTCCGGACCATTAGCAGGAGCAGATTTAGTGATAAATGGAAGTGACCACAAAGTCCAAGGTGTGTTTCTTAACGAATAATGTGCGTGACCAACAGTCATAAACAAAACCGGACACATAGTGCTAAGTCGAGTAACATTCGAATCGGAGAATATTTCGTATCGCCTTTTTTTCTCTCGAAGGGGCATGAATGGTAAAGAAGCTTGATAGTTAAAGAGTGACTTTTTTTTCTTCTTCTTACGGTTCTGTTTTGTCAGTTCAGGCCACGCCCAGTGACATGAATCCTATTATTATCATTCTCATTAACAAGAGTCTAGGGTGATTTTATAGCAGGATTTGTTTGATTTCTGCCCTATTGGAAGAGAAATTGATTAACCACTACACAATATGAATTTATGAAGAAGAGTGTGCTATAAATTACAGAACATAAAGAAACTTCATGTCTTTAATCGCAGCTTATTTAAACCTTTTAATTATTGGAACAGGCAGATATTTATTACCACCACCACCCCAGCAGTCATATTACAACCGGAGGTCATTTCAAAACCCGCTCTTATGTTTGGCGATTTTTCACTTGGTTGTAATTGGGTACTTACACTCCAAGAAGAAAAGAACCAATACCCACCCATGTGACATATGACGTCAGCCCCAGCTAATCTTTATCAGTAATATGGAGTATTAAAGTTGAGCTAAGTTTCTCTACATAACTTAAAATGTTAATTAACGTTAAGTAAATTAAATACAAAGCATTATCGCTCATTGAATTTGTTGGAATATAATTCTTTCTGGGCTACTTTTTTACCTTAGTTAGATTTATTATTCGTTTATGTATTTTATTGTAACAGTGATACATTTTTATTTTATGTACCTGGCAACTTCGGTGCATAATAAGTATATTTATGTTCTACATGACTTCGTGGTTGTCGTTGTTAATATATATAGTGGCCAAATTGATATCTTTCTGAAAGGATCTTTGTGAAAGAATATGGAGTAAGTCACATAAGAGAATTCATACTTGAAGGGCTTTGCTTACTCGAAATAGAATAGCAAGAACAGTTTCTAACTTAAACAAATGCCACGTTACAACAACCAATCAGAACCGAGATACCCACACTAGGTCACTTGCAGATACTCCTACTTCTAATTGGCACTTTCCTGGACAACGACTAGCGGGGAGCTTATTATTACACTGCCCTATGTTTCTAAGTTATTGGAGAAAATAGCTATGCTAATTCCGATTAAAAAAGAGGGGTTATGTGGTACAATGTTCGATTTCAAGTCTAAGGGCTAAGATTCTATTACTTTCTGCTACGTGCTTGTTCCTATTTTGATTGCAGTTTCATATTACACATAGAGTTCCAATCCAAAAAAATCTTATGTTCGCAAAATTATATTTTATTTTATTTTATAACCGTCGTTGAACAGCCGACCCAATTTCATGGGTTTACGACTACTTACGTTCAACTCCGTAGCCTTGTAATTTTGAACCAATCTAGAAGACAAGGAAACTCCTGGATCAGTACCCCCAGAGGTATTGATTTGTTGTGGGAACATGGAGGACTTTGAGACTCGCCAGATTTAACGTGCATCAGTCACCATTTACTACACGGGGAGTCTTCGGCGGGCTAGGATCGAACCCACGACCTCCTGGATATGGGCCCAGCGCCCTACCGACCAGGCTTTCCCGGCGCAAAATTATATTAATTTTTAATTCGGAACCAGGATGGCTCAGGGGATAGAGCGTTCGCCGTCCAATGAGGTGAACCGGGTTCGAATCACAGCAATCGCCAGTCAATTCGAATTCCGCATCTGGCTTGCACGACCGCAGTGCGGACGTAAAATATCCTCATCGGCAGATGCATAATGGATTAAAGTCCCCTCACCGTCTGGCTAATCGGGGCAGGTTTTCATGGTTTTCCTTTACGTGTAAAGCAAATGCGCATTAGTTCCATCAAAAAGCTCTCCACGAAGGCGAAATTTCTCCTAATACTTGATTCAGGAGTTCCATTGTCTTCTGGATTGGGTTCAAAATTACGTTGAATATGAGTAGTCGTACCGCAAAATATTGGGTGGGCTTTTCAGCGACGGTTATGAAATACAATTTTTAATTCGGAGCTGGAATCCCTTTTCTCATTAAGTTAAGTCCAAGTTAAGAAATTAAATAAAGTTAGAATTAAATGAAATATTAGGTTTTGATTTTAATTGCTGTCGATATCAAAAGGTCCAATGATTTAAGAAATGCCATTGAGATGGTTTTAAAAATGGATTAGATTTTCTGTGTGGTTAATGGGTAAGAATTCTGCATTCGATAAAAATAATAATAAAGGGAACTCCAAAATTCTGAATTTTTATTTTGGTTTAGCTCAGTGTCTGAAGGTTCACTAATGACATCAAAAAGCTAAATAAACCACCGTGATAATCCTCGTGATCTGACCAACAAAACCATGATTGAGTGTCCGAAGCTTCACTAATGACAACAACACGGTGATAATCCTCGTGATCTGTAAACAAAATCATGATGTCTGAATCTTCACTAATGACATCAGAAAGTTAAATAAACCACTGTGATAATCTTGGTGATCAGACCTACAAAACCATGAAGAAAAAAAATATGAGAGAAAATTTAATATTATATAATAGTATAAAGAAAAGGATTTTTAGTTTTAAGCGTTTAATTTTGAAAAAAAACCAAAATCAAAAACGTATTGACAATAGCATATTATTAAAAATTAATAATAAAATAAATATGACTAGTAAATATCTCTAAATAAGAAATAAATAGGTAAATTAATATTCATAGGTTAATAACATTGTAACTATTAATTTTATACTAATTATAACCAAAGGCATCTGGACCTTTGTTTATTATCATCGGAAAGAAAAATCACATGATATCATGTGATTTCACTATCCAATGAAAAATCACGAAACGGTAGGACGACAATGGGATTCCTGCAAGTGACGTAGCGTGGGTATCCCGATCATGATTGGTTGTTGAAACTTGACATTTGTTTACTTTAGCAACTATTCTTTTCATTCTATTTCGAGTAAGCCAAGCCTTTCAAGTATCAATTCTCTTACGTGACACATGCTATATTCTTTCACAAAGATTCCTTCACACAGATTTCAATTCTTTCACTTTATATTTCTAACTTAAAACCAGCGCGGAGCCATGTAGAACATAAGCAAATTATTCCTCGAAGTTGCCAGATACACAAAACAAAAATATATCACGGTCCCAGTAAAATACACAAACAAATAACAAATCAAAATTAAATTAAAGATGTAGATGAGAAGGAATTATATTTCAATATATTCGATGTGCAATACAGCGCTATATTTAAATAACTTCACTTTAATAACATTTTAACTTACGTGGAGAAATTGAGCTCAACTTTGACACGCAATTTTCCTTACAAACGATCAGCTGGTTGGCCAGGATAGCCTGGTTGGGCACTAGGCCCATGTCCAAGAGTTCGGGGGTTCGATTCCCGCTGGCAGAAGACTCCCCGTGTAGTAAATGGTGACAGAAGTACATTTAATCTGTCGAGTCGCAAAGTCCTCCATGTTTCAATAACATATCAATACCTGTGGGGTAGAGATGGGCATTTGTTATTCAGAATAATGAATAAAGAATGAAGAATAATTATTCAAAATCTGAATAATGAATAATGAATAAAGATTTATTCATTAGTCAGAAATATTTTGAATAAAGAATAAATGATTCATTATTCTTTATTCAGTATCCTTTATTCATTAGTCAAGAATAACTGAATAATTTCACTGATCAACAAAAATGGGCACGAAATACTCTAATTGACTACGATTATGACAACTACGTGTAAAACGTCAATCCTTTTCAAGTATATTTATATAATGTTTGAGGAAATTAACTTTTGTCTAACATAATGCATACTTTTGAGAAATGGTTACATGGCAAAAAAGCGTTTTATTTTTTAAGTTAAAATTTTATTTAAGAATTTAAAATAAGATTATCGTTTGTTTTCAAAAACTGTAAGAAATTATGTTTTATAGATTTTAGAACAAAATTTTAAAATGAACTTAAGTAACTAAACTGTTACAAACCTACTTTTTAGCACAACTAAGTACGTTACGCTGGAGTAATTTAAAATAAAATAAAAATAAATTTTCATACTCGTCTTAGTTTCATAGTTAAATTCCTAAAATAAGACGTTTAAGAACAAATGATGTTTTGCATCTCGTTATAGACAAAGACATATTGATTGCATATTTCGCTGGTTATTCAAAATTTTATTCAGAAAAATTAGTCGTGACTAGAGCCCGGATTTTGATGACCTAAAAAATCTCAATTAATGCTCTTAAAAAGTGCAAAAAATGCCCTTAAAAATGTAAAAAAGTGCCTTAAATAAAGTAAAAATATTGAATTAAAAAAATGTTTTGCTCTTTAAAATTATTATGAGTCATTTAAAAAATATAAAGCAACGCAATACTTGTTCTACGTTCATTAAAGTTTGAAAAATATGTTTTATATCCTAAAATAACAAAAAAAGGAAAGTATATTGACACCAAAATATTTTCATTTTGTATGGAAACTTTAATGGATATAACAACTTCCATCTCATAATATTACAAAATATCAGAATTACATTGGATTATTAAATGTTTTTTGATAATTTGAAATGTAAACGAGCGTCTCTTGTCTGAAAGTAAATTTTCAATCCTGCAGAAGCTTCTTACAACGTCTACTGATGTTATGGGTGCGTACTTGAAAAAGACGGTCTCACTTACTGACAATTCTTCTTCAATTTGAAAAGATTTTGCTTCACCTGTTAATATCCTATAGATTTTCTTCATTGTTTGGAAGTCAGTGTAATAATGAAAATTGATAAAAAAAAATAATAAAAATTGGAAAAAATTAACAAAAAACTTTAAAAAATGCATTAAAATGCAAAATACGCCCCCAAATTTAAAGAAAAAATGCCCTATAAATCTAAAAAAATGCTCTAAAGGACAAAAAATGTCCAAAAGTGCAAAAAATGCAAAAAAATGCAAATGTCATCAAAATCCGGGCCTTAGTCATGACTAATGAGTTTATTCATCAATCATTATTCAAACATTTTTATACATTTGCGTAATGAATGATGAATAATGACTAAATTTTCATATGAATAATCATTCAGGATAAATTTATTCTGAATAAATTTAGTCATGAATAAAATTTTCGTGAATGATGCCCATCACTGCTGTGGGGGTACTGATCCTGGAGTTTCCTTGTATTCTAGATTGCTTTAAAAATTACAAGCCTGCGGAGTTGAACATTAGTAGTCGTAAACCCGAAATTGGGTCGGCTGTTCAACGACGGATATATAGGGAAAAAATGATCAGCTGGGAGCCACAATGGCTCAGAGGATAATTCTTTCTCAAAGATTCTTTTTCGAACATTTCAATTCTTTCATTATATATTTACTCAGAGACGTAACACAAAATCAGGCACAAAGGCGTGTGGAACATAAACTAATTATGCATCGAAGTTGCCAGTCACGCAAAACAAAAACATATCAAGGTGACAATAAAATACATAAACAAATAATAAATCTAAGTTAAGTAAAAGAAGTAGAAGAGAAAGAAATAAACTTCAACTAATTTGATAAGGCTGAGTATTTAACTAATCATTAATAACAATCTAACTTAAGAAGAAAAACTTAGCTCAACTTTAATCCGCCATTTTGCTAATAAAGATTAGCTGACGTCATAGGTCACATGTGAAGGTATGTGAGGTCTTCTTCTTGAAGTGCAAATACCCAATTACAACCTAGTGAAAAATCGAGAAACAAAAGAGCGGGTTATGAAATGACCTTCGGTTGTAATATGACTGTAATAAATATCTGTGGTGGTAATAAATGTCTGCCTGTTCTAATAATTAAAAGGTTTTAATAAACTGTGGTTAGGTTAAAGACCTAATTATCGTTTTTTATGACTTATAGAGAAATATAATCAAAACCAGAATGTAAGTAATTAAATCCGGAATGGATATACGTCAGGAAAAAATTAAAATTATGATAAACAGTGGAGTCAAAGTCATGAGAGGTGTGTAAATTTCCGATATAACATTGCTGTGTTAAATTATTTCTAACATCATAGATTGCTATTTCAAAAGCCATTTGTTATTCATTGTCGAAACATCATTAATTGATAAAGTATTTCAGACTATATATTACAGTTGGTTAGGAAACGGGTATTGTTAAACGCTTTGCTATTCCGCCTTTTGTGACGTCAGGCTGGTTTCGAATTGCATTGGATTATATAGGGCGATGTTAAATCCTTATGTTTCAGATTATTGTAAACACGTTTAGGGAATATAATAGAATTCTCGCATTTGTGTGCGTTATATCTTATAATTCAATAAAATTGTCATCAATTTCAATTAGATCATATATAGTCACGACGTAAATTATGCGCGCTGTAGAAAAAAATATGAATATATTGTGCATTTTTGGCGGATAAGCAACATATGTTAATTTAAACGTTCATAGGATTTCGAATTGAACACGTGTCCTCTATTAGAAAAATGGGATTAATTTAGATATTTGTATTTATTGGCGTAATTAGAGGGTAATAATGGTAGACGAATCATGGGTTAGTGTATCCTTGCCTTCAGGCTAACCGTGGGAGGTTTTCGTAATTTTCCTCTCCGAGTAACGCAAATCAGTTCCCCACGAAGGCGAATTTCTCTCAGTACTTGATTTAAAATTACAAGAAAATCAAAATACAAATTTGGGTTCAAAATTACAAGGTTACGGAGTTGAACGTTGATAGTCGTAAACTTAGAGTTGGGCCGGCTATTTGACGCCGGTTATAAAATTAAAAAAAAGTTAACTGTAAAATTAAATATTCAATCATATTATTTTCAGTCCAAAATAAACTTAAAATATTATTAGCAAGTTGTCATAATGCTAAACCAATTTGAACCTTTTCTTTTGCGAGAACCTTACCTTGCCCAGTATGCCTCATTATAAATTTATTTTCTTGATTTTTAAAATATTTGTAGAGACATGTTCAAACATAAAATTGTCGAATGTTAAAAAGTAATTATAATTGCTTCAAAGCAAGAGTTTTTCAACGAAGAAACACATCCAAACCAAAATCTTTTTTTAATCATCGATCTTGTTGGTTGCAGGATTTTTTTAAAATAAAGCTAAAAACAAAAAGTAGATAAATATTGTTTCTATTTCATTTTATCTGAGTGTATTTTTCGAAAGCATGTTCCGATATTCAATTTTTAGCAATTATTGTATTATCATTAATTATTTGAATACGTTCAAATTTTTGATTTCTTGTATATAATTTAGTGGTCCCTTTGTTTTCTGAGTTGAACTCATAAATATGAAGCACAAGGCGATTAATGTAACTAACTCTTGGACTCGAAAAGAAAGTCTCTAAGTTTCATTCTTAAAAATAAACCTTGCTTCATGCAGTGAAAAAAACAGTAAATCGAAAATGAAGTAAAATAACTAACGTGATTTAAAGATAAAAATCAAAAAACATTTAAAAAGTGTCAACAAAATCACACAAATGACTTACCAATTTTCATCTATCTAAACAATACAAAGGAATCAAAAAACTAGCTATTATTCATTTCAGAATAATATTTAACAACAATTAGCATATTTATCAACATTAAATAGTAGTCATATTTTGTTAAAATAAACAAAATATTAACCAATCATAAGCCTAAATGGAAAAATAGGACTGATATAAATCAACAATAAGCTTAATATTGAACAATAATATGCATATTAAGGAATTACATGCACTATGCCCCAATATTTAGCTTTTTTGTTTAAAGATAAGAAAGTAATTCCGTTAAATTTTGGTACTGGAATCAGTACTAGCTCTTCAGGTAGTTTTAATTTAATTTTAATTTAATTTGAAATAGATTTTAAATTTATTTTATTTACTTCTATTTTTTATTGTTAATTATAAGTTAAATAAAAGTGAAATTTTTTAGCGCAAATTTCAAACATTCTATTTTAATGACTTTCTATATAACTGCATGCATTTTTTTAAAAATGTTTATTTGAATTTCTTTTGTACAAAGGAAACTGTGTTTGGAGTTAAAAGTGCATATTTAAATAATTAATAACTACAGAAAATATAAAATAACTATCTTTCTTAGGCGTGACTTTCCCCTACTATTCCTTCTTTTCTAACCAACTATTCAACAAAACATTCCAGAAAAGTTATGAATTATAAATTCCTCTCCCTGCTTTTTTTTTGTAGATACAGACTGGGAGTTATATATATATATAAAAAAACATATCTAAACAACCGAAACAATGGCATTTATGGAGACGTATGCTCGTTTTTAATGGTTTTTGTTGCAAGAATTCGACTTTAAGCAATTTGATTTTCTTCTCTTACCACAAAACCAAATCGAGAATAATTTTTTTTTCGAAAGAAAAGGAAGATATTCCGAAAAAAAAAAGAGAAATATTCTCGCTATATTTCCACAATGAAGATATTTTTGGCATGTTAAAAATAGTCCAGTTGTTCCATAGGATACGAATAATTTCTGCTTCTTGGGGTTGTTCGTTGATGTTTTCTTTCAAGCTTTTGTCTCTATTCATGTGTCTCTGGGGGTGATGTCTCAACCTTTCATCAAAAATTGGATGTTCTTTTTTTCAATTTTTCAAGAGCGTCAAAAAAAACCCGTGCTTGGAAGATTTCAAAGGGAAGATGCGTCAACGTATACCATAGAGCAAACCAATTATGCAAGTGTCATTTTCCTGAGCTGCAGCTTTCAGGACGGAAATGGGGGAAAATCCTCTTCAACATTTCCACAGAAATATTTCTTTTTTTTTATGTATTCTATACTTTTTCTGATAGAAGTTATTTGTAAATAAGCATAAATAACTTTATGTTTTATAATGGGCAAATTTATTAGTATAGTGTAATATTTATGCTTAAATGCATTATTCTTTTGACAGAAAATTTATTAATAAAATGTAAGGTTCGTGCTTAAATGCATTATTCTTTTGACAAAAAATTTATTAATGCAATGTAATGCTTGCTAATAATTCGTGCTTGAATGCATTATTCTTATGACTGAAAATGTGTTAGTACAATGTAAGATTCGTGCTTAAATGCATTATTCTTTTGACTGAAAATTTATTAATGAAATGCACGATTCGTGTTTAAACGTATTCTTCTTTTCATAGAAACTTTATTAGTACAATATACTAGTTGTGCTATAATGCATTATTCTTTTGACAGAAAATTTATTAATAAAATGTAAGGCTCGTGCTTAAATGCATTATTCTTTTGACAAAAAATTTATTAGTGCAATGTAATGCTTGCTAATAATTCGTGCTTGAATGCATTATTCTTATGACTGAAAATGTGTTAGTACAATGTAAGATTCGTGCTTAAATGCATTATTCTTTTGACTGAAAATTTATTAATAAAATGTAAGGTTCGTGCTTAAATGCATTATTCTTTTGACAAAAAATTTATTAGTGCAATGTAATATTCGTGCTTGAATGCATTATTCTTATGACTGAAAATGTGTTAGTACAATGTAAGATTCGTGCTTAAATGCATTATTCTTTTGACTGAAAATTTATTAATGAAATGCACGATTCGTGTTTATACGTATTCTTCTTTTCATAGAAACTTTATTAGTACAATATACTAGTTGTGCTATAATGCATTATTCTTTTGACGGTAAATTTATTAGTACAATGTAATATTTGTGCTTAAATGCATTATTCTTTCGACAGAAAATTTATTTGTAAAATGCAAAATTCGTGCTTAAATGCATTATTCTTATGACGGAAAATGTATTAGTACAATGTAATATTTGTGCTTAAGTACATTATTCTTTTGGCAGAAAATTTATCAGTAAAATATGATGTTGGCACTAAAATGCATAATTCTTTTACAGATAATTTATTAGTACAATATAATATGTGTGCTCAAATGCATGATTCTTTTGACAGAAAATGCATTAGTAAAATGCAAGATTCGTGCTTAAATGCATTATTCTTCTGACAGAAAATTTATTAGTACCATGTAATATTTGTATTTGAATATTAGAATGTGTTACGAAAAATTCTTTCCGGAGTTGAATGTCTCAAATTTAAAAAAAAGTTGCCACTGTTGCCTATTAACTCAAAACAATGTTAATCAAATTGAAAAATATTTAGGTCTACTGGAATGATTTTAAAATTTCGTTTTTAGATTAAAAAACGTAAGTTAAAATTTTTTTTTCTCAAATAAAAGGCATAATTATAAAATAAAGTATAATTTTTAAGCTCAAAAATGTAAATTAACAGTAAAAAAATATTTATGAAATATAACAATTAGGTTTAACATACTCTATAATCTACTTTAAAGATGATATTAAAATTCAAAAAATGTGCATTGTGTTAAAGAAAATGAAACGCGATATCGCGTTTATGACATCGGGTTTCTTATTCACAACCATTACGAATCATAAAACGTGCTTCATGTTAATAATCTTAACGAATCATAAATCGCAACTCATATTCCCTATCTAACGGATCCGTGAATCACATTCATACTCTTTAAGAATCATAACTATCAATTCGAATAATACTCTATAATCTACTTTAAAGATGATATTAAAATTCAAAAAATGTGCATTGTGTTAAAGAAAAGGAAACGCGATATCGCGTTTATGACATCGGGTTTCTTATTCACAACCATTACGAATCATAAAACGTGCTTCATGTTAATAATCTTAACGAATCATAAATCGCAACTCATATTCCCTATCTAACGGATCCGTGAATCACATTCATACTCTTTAAGAATCATAACTATCAATTCGAATTCACGTAATACTCATGATGATTCACGTCATCTACAAATAATGCATTGTTGATTCGCATTCACGTGACCTATGAATAAATTCGGAAGAAATTGTAAGTAGGTATTCCTCGCGGGCATATTTAATTCAAATTCATAAGTGGCTTAGGATTGTCAGGAGTCTCATAAAAGAGGTTCTACTGCTTCTGAAATTAAAAAGCATGTCTTATATACGAGTGAATTGATGTTTAATAATCGTATTGGTAGTTACGCCACAATACTCCCCCACCAGAATTTTATCAATAATAGAATTCGATGAACGGATACCTCTAGATGCCGTGTTTGCTAAAAAATAGTAGAGCTGTATTAAGTTCACCGAGTTTTGAGCGTTTGTCGTAAGAGATGAATTAAAATCACGGTTGTGCCCTCCTGTGTTGCTATTAGCAGACGAGTATGTGCAGGATCTCGTTGTGTGTAAATGGGACTGAGAAGCAAGAGCAGAAGGTGGAAGATGACGCAGTCACAAATAGCAAGTCAACTGTTCAATGTGGGCCATTGAAGTGGACGCTACTTTCGATGTAGGTGAATTCATACCACGTTTGAAGGTGATCAATGTAAGTAAAGGGCTTTCCACATTGTCAATCTTCATCTATCAAAAGCTATCCCAAGATTGAATTGAGTTATCATGTCTTATATACTAGTGAATTGATGCTTAATAATCGTAGTGGTAGTTACGCCACACCATCATCATCATTATATTTGGCATGGCAGCTCTGGTTGGGCCATAGCCTTCTGCCCAAGATTTCCTCTGGACAACTTATTCTTTTACCTTGACTTCCAATTTTTTACCCCAATCACTAAACTTTACTTCTCAGAATCGAGCCCTCGTTGGTTTCGCCCTTTTTTGTTTCGCCAGTGACTGGCCATGACATAAAAGTTTTCGTTACTCCCCATCCATTTTAGCAATATGAACAATCCGGGTCATATTATTAATTTAAAAACTTTCGATGACTTTGGACTTTTTAAAAGTTCCAAACCATTCCGAAAGCGTCCTCGTCAAAGACTATTTTCCTTGACACCGTCATGAATACTTCTGACTGTGTCAAAGAAAGAAGACTGTGTCTTTGTTGACAAAGTTGATAAATATAAGCATATATCAGAGAAGTTATTGCTATGCGTATAAACTAATGTTTATAAGAATCAACAATAGTTTATATGCTTTTATTATATTATTAAATATCGTATTCAATACTAAATATGGCATCATTTCTAAAGGTATTATCAAGTAAGCTTCAATTGTATCACTAATTGTATTGTTCAATAGTTAATATTATATTACTGTATTCAAAGTTCAAAATTGCTGTGATGTATTGCAAAGCAACTTGTTTAACGCATTCAATGCAAATTATCCTAAATATGTTCATTACTAACCATGATATCTCTACACGTTTCATTCAGTAACAATTGTTTACCTATTATTTAATGCTAAAAGTTAGATTACTTTACATTGTAAACCTGGAAAAAAAATATTATTTATTGAACTAAATAATTAAGTCAGAATAAATCCAATGTAATATTTTAATTACATTCGTTTTTTGCAATGCTCCCATTTCATCAGATTTTATAGTTTATTTGATTCTTAGTTTGAGTACTTGTCTTTTTTTTTTTTTTTTAACTGGTTTAGCTACGAACTTTTTTAATCTCTCGGAAATATGGGGAAACAAGAAAAGCATAAAATCTCAGAATAGAAGAAAAGGGATTTTCTAAATGAAGAAAGGGATAAAATTGCCAGGGAAGATCATATCCAGAATAAAGCAGCAAAACAGTAAAAATATTCATATAAATGCTTTCTTACAAGAAAAAAAGCCTAAATAAACACGCAAAAAAAAAGCTAAATCTTTAAAATATGATATACATCATAATATATTTTAAGTTTGTGAAATGGAACCTCCATTTTGTGGATTATCTTCCGCTTATGTGCTTATAGGATTATTTTCTTTTCTTCCTGTTCACGAAATCATTTGTTCTTTGTTTTTCCCTGCGACTGTATTTCTGAAACAAATGGATAAAGACAAAAACAGAAATGATGTTTTGCATTAGAATTAAAGTATGCAAAGCACTCCAATGGATTTTCAGTTGGAGAACAGACATCATTGGTGGTTAAATGATAGTTTGCAGTAGAAAAAAAATGGCAAAAATATCGCATTGGGAAAAAAAGATAGTGACTTCTAAGAAACGGAAACTGTTGCCAGAAGGCTGATTATCATAAAGATATAGGAATTTTTTTTGAACTTAAAAAATAGCCTAAAGGAAAAAAAAATTAAGTAATTACAATGATATTTTATTATTGATTACAATGATATTTAAATGAATGTGACAATGGCATTTTTTCCAAATCTTATAAAGAGAAATTTTTAACAAATATATTAAAAACAGAAGCTTTTATTAATAACTGTTGTTATCTATTTTAAATCAAAATTAGGTTTTTTTCCTTCTTCAATAATCTGGAAGTAACATATTCACATTAATTTTATTATGCTGTTCTATTTGCATCTAAAGGGTTACCAAGCATTTTTTATTAAAACCTCTTTGTACCCCTCAAACATTTGAGTAAGGTAATATAATTACAAGTACAAAAATTTTTTTACCATCAAGAAATTGGAGACCAGATCAATACAGCAAAGAAAGTGAAGATTTTTTTGCCGTCTAAAATTTCATGCATGGTCAATTCATGTGTATAGATGTTTTTTATTCTGGCTAAAATCTGGATAAGATCAATAAATTTGCAAGCGTAAAGAATTTTTGAGCCAGCAAAAGCTCTCGGCAAAGTTACTATTAAAAGTTACTACTAAAGCTAGTATACGATTGCAAATATAAACATTTTTTGTGACAACAAGAACCGAGCGAGGTCAGTAATACTGGGGAGATTTTTTTGAACCAATAGAAATTCTGAGTAACATCAATGCAACTACAAAAGATTGAAATGTAGACAGGATTCATACAATTACAAGTAAAAAGTTTTTCTGCCAGCACTTAAGCATTTAACCATGTTATATTCTGTACGAATATGCTCATTTTAGATTTTATCAGGATATCTTACTATATATGAAAATCTAATGATGGTGCCACAGTTTTCTATTGCTATCCGTGCATTTTTATTGACCGGAAAATCAGGTGATAGGATGCAGGTTTTTCTTATTCATTTCCATATTCTTTTGGTTGTCATCAGAATAAAATTAATAAAAGTCATAAAGGTATGTTTTTTCTATAAATACTTTTGCATCCCTACTTTAAAGTTATTTTCTTGTATTTCTAATATTACTCTTTAAATTCCAGAGTTTAAAACTAAAAGAATTTGATTTATTATTATTATTATTATTGTGGCGTAACTACCACTACAATTATCAAACATCAATTCACTAGTATATAAGACATGCTAACTTGATTCAATCTTGAGGTAACTTTTGTTGATAGATGAAGGTTGGCATTTTCTAATGATCTAGTCCCCACATTGGTGACTTGCGGACGTGATAGGATCACGTGATTGACTTGCTAATTGTGACTGCATCATCGTCCTCCTCGCGCTGTTGTTTCTCAGTCTCATTTATACACAACGGAATCCTGCATACACTCGACTGCTAATAGCAACACAGGAGTGACTACACACACAACCATGAACTTAATACAGCTCTCATGGCTGAAGCTCAAAACCCGGTGACCTTAATTCAGCTCTCCCGGCCATTCACAAATTCAGCAACTAGTGGTATCCGTTCATCGAATTCTATCCCTGATAAAATTCTGTTGGGGGAGTATTGTGGCGTAACAATTATCAAACATGAATTCACTAGTATATAAGACATGCTAACTTGATTCAATCATGATGTACCATTTGATGGATGAAAGTTGGCATTAGCGAAATCTAATTTCCCCACAATTATTATTATTATTATGTAATTCTGCGCTATATTTTAAGATAAAGTTATTTAGAAAGGTGGTCTAATCTTATCAACCATTCAACAATTATTATTTTTGTGCAAATTACATTGATATACTGTTATTAATTACCGTTAAAGAGATCTGTTAAATGATTCAGAACTCAACGATCAGCTTCATGCAGAATGAGATGCAAGCAAAAAAAAACATTTAATATATCCACCCGTTTGTTAAGCGAAAATATTAAATTACTGTTGTGAACGCATCAAATTTGTTTGAACAATATAATGTTATAGCAATATAAATGTTATTTTAAAAAATGATTACTTAGAAAAATTACTTCTGTTCACCAATAGATCTAAATACTTATAATATTAATAGATCGTAATATTTGCACATAGGAAGAGGAGGCACAAGCGTAAGCAAACAGAATTCCTTTAAGTACAGATAGGTAAAGCAAATAATTTTAGCTTTATTTTATACTTTATATGATGACCGTAGTTGAACAGCAGACCAATTTTTTTGGGTTTACGACTGCTAATTTTCAACTCCGTAGCCTTGTAATTTTAAACCCAATCCAGAAGACAAGGGAACTTCTAGATCAAGTATTGGGATAAATTTGCCTTCGTGGAACACTTTTTGATGGAACTAACCCGCATTTGCAATACATGAAGAGGAAGACCACAAGAACATCCCACGGTTAGACTGACGGCAAGGGGACTCTAACCCATGATCCGTTTACCACTGAGGTTATTTCATGCCAGCACTGTGGTCGGTGCAAGCCGGATGCGGAATTCGTAACGACTGGGATTTTAGCTTAAATAGAAAAACTGTTTTCTGCCAAGAAACACTAATTACTGCGAAACAATCATCGGGGTTGGTCAGCGGCAGTGAACACGGGGCTGACCCCTAGTCTTAATAAGTTGATTTAAAAAATAATGTGAATTAAAATGAAGAAATCTAGCAATTAAAAAAATCTATGAATTATCACGTCTGAGTCTTCGCCTAATTACAATTTATGCGGCTAATTTTACGCTTTATAATCGGTGTCAATAATGAAAATGCTGGTTTGATAATGTATTTCCTGTGGGAGGACAAAATTTATATCGATTTTCTCCCTTGTCTCGCATTTCACCTTCAAATAAGTGAAAAGGCAGCTAAGACTATCGACATCTCCGAAAAGTTTTAATTAGATAAAAATATTCTCTTCGAAAATTCTTATCCCATTCAATTTTGAACAGGAAATATTTATTATAATGTTTCCTTTTACCACTGAATAGTTAGTTGAAAATCATGAGGTTCTTTAAGATAAACCTTTAATATCCATGTGTGATATCTTTAATCTCTTTCAATAGCAGGCTATTAACGTAGATGTTTCAAAAGATTTTAATGGAGCACAGAAAATGCTATTATAAGTAATTGATTCGCATTAGCAGCCTCTGCGCATTAACCTTTTAAAAAATTTATTTAGTGTTATCAAATAACTCTAGATATAGATGAACACAAAGCTAATATCGGTCTTATGAATTTAGTGTTTAGTTTTTTTCCTTCTAATATTTAAGACAAAGATGGAGTAAATAGGAATGGCTATTATATTATTATAGTGAAATATAACTAGGTTTTATAATCTTTACAGATGTTTTTTAAATGTTGTGATAGATTAACAACACTTGTAGGGGTAGCTGTTGTAATAGTTTAACTAAGTGATTCACAAATTGTTGATGTGGTTACCAAACAAAAAATTCTTTTAATAAAAAGGTAAAGGATATTTACATATCGTGATCTGTCGTGCCAACTACAATCGCCAAGGTGCCAAATAGATTTTAAACTTGCATTTTTTTTTTGTTGAAAAAACAAGTACATGTTTGCCAGGGGGTAGTTACGAGTTATACCTTTCTAGTTGGTCCCTTTCTGTGATGTTTTTTTTTAGTTTCTCGTGGGCCATTACCCGGTTGTTGCCAAGACTTGGCGATTATTCTGCCACAGATCATGATACGGAAATCTCCCCAAAAGGAAATGGGCGAAGTTAATTTATTCTTATTATTTAGTACGTAGAAGATGACTGTTACTACATTCATGTTCGATTCTTTGGACTAAAAAACTGCATCCGCTGTAGTAAAAAAATATATAAAATTGGAAAGTTCGGACTTAACTGGTTCTTCCATCAATCCCACTAATAAACTTTAACCCTTTCACGGCTGTTATCACAGATACGTGCTGACGAGATTTATCCTTCACTGCTTACGGATACATATGAGACGAGCCTTTCCAATTCAAGTGGTCCATAATCACATGAACGTACTTTCAATTTAGAAAGTTTTATTTAAATTTTTAGCCAATACTTGTTGGTGGTTGAAGTCGATTATAATTTGCGACAGGCCGTCAATTTGAGCTTTTGGTTCCGATTTTTTTTTTCTTTATTTCATGCAGGGTATGTAAACAACTGCACGCATTCCGCTCTTTAGAGAAGATTGGGCACGTGATTTACTGCGCTTTGTGCTTTTATTTTTATTTTGATAGAGAAGGAAAAGAATGGGATGTCTATGGGCTTGTGTGGGTATAGATTTGTCGTTTGTGGCTGAGGTTTGATAAATAGTATTGTGCATGTTTTGGTTCAGATTTGCGATTGTTTTATTTTTACGTATCACGAACATTTTATAACATTGTATTCATGTATTATCAATAGTAATAAACTGGAAATTTTATCGTATTCAATAGCAGTAATGACTTTATATTAAATTTCAAATCAAATTTGACTCTGTGGGGGGAAAGAAACAGAGTTGGGCAAAATGTAATCGAAGACATTTTTGGATTACAGTACTTGTAATCATGATTACAAGTAATTGATAATTCTGATTACAGCTGTAATCGTGTTTACAAAAATCAATTACAGTTATCAATTACTTGTAATCGTGGTTACAACTTTGATTACAGCTGTAATCGTGATTACAATCGTCGATTACTGCAATAAATTACTTGTAATCGTGATTACAAATTTTTTTTTATGATTTTGATTACAGCTGTAATCATAACTACAATATTTGATTACAGTAATCAATTACTTGTAATTTTGATTACAACTGTACTCGTGATTCCTGTAATCAATTATCTGTAATCAATTACAATTGTAATCGATTACTGTAAATGTCTCCTAACTCATAAAAAAAACTACCCATTGACGTGAGTTCGTTGGAGCGTGAGGGAAACGCTTCTTTAACATTTCGCCGAGGCCTGAAAAAGCTTAAAAGAAAGAAAAAAAACTTTTAAAGAATTCCATAAAGATGAGTGAGATATTTCCTTGAATTTTATTTTCAGTCAAGCAAGTGGATAGATAGTGACTATCCCCTTTCCATATTTTGAAGGTCAAGAAATCAAACCCGTCGAAAAAAAGGCGAGTTTATTGAGAGAAGGTACGTTTTTGTATCTGATTTCGCAATGAAATATAACGTCTGTTCTAAATAATTAACTTAGTTAAAGTTAGGCTCTTGCACAATTAAGATTGAGTTCTAGAACGCGAATATGTTATCATTAGATCAAAAGCCACACAGGGTGTTCTATTTTCGTATGCTTGAATAAGCTCAAAAGTACTGCACTGCCTATTTCTGTTTCAATCAAAAACTAACTTTTATTTCTAGAATATTTTCCACAAGAAGTAATTGAAAACAGTATCTTTAGCTTATAATTTAATATTGATTTTGATAATTATGATAAAAATCATGATTTATATTGCATTGATTAAGCCTGGATGTAAATTAAAAATACATTTGGTGAAACAGAAAAAAAAAGACATTGCGTAAAACAAATACCAAATCTACATTCAAAACATTCTAAAGCAATTCAATTTAGAGAGTTTTTCGACAACAAACTTGTAGAATAAAAATGAACCATTCATCGTTATACTAATTAATGTAATTGGATATATTTGCTACGAATCGCAACACAGAGTTGGATCTCTTATTCACGGTAACGGAGTTTTAGATTGCGTGTGATTATAAACCCATTGTTTTGTTAATCGATATTTCTTTTTGTTTTAATTGTTTTCCTAATGTTTCAATGTGTACTAATTACTGACCAAAGCAGTTATGCAATCTGTTTTACTTACTCTATTGTTAAAAGCGTGTTATTAGTCGATGTCTGATTTAATTCTGTTTTAATCGAAGTCTTGGAGACTACTTTAAATCTCTAGTAAAATATGAAAGAAAAATGTTTAATTTGTTTTTATTGGTAAATGAAACTAATGATTTGTAGTTTTAAATATTTTTCAGAAACTAAAGCATTATTATTTAAGTCTATACTATTTCCAGGTTTTTCAAATGTTTCGAAATTTTTCAATGAAATTAATAACAATTTCATAGCGATAAAAGTTGCACATTGTTGCAAAATATGGTTTAATTGACGATCATTTAAAATATATGCGTATTATATATATATATATATATATATATATATATATATATATATATATATATATATATATATATATATATATACTTTTTTCATCCCTTACAAAATTGAGAAATAATTTTACATGTTGAAAAATAAGATTAAAATCCTCTTTAATTTTCATTAAGCTATATTTTCTAATATTTATATTTTATGCAGTTTTTATGATTAAGAAAAAGGATGATGATTAAAAATTGACAAAACCTAACCAAAATGTGATTAATAATTATTATTAACTCATAACAGGTGAATAAAGTATTAACTTGTGTTAGACATGAATTAATGAAAAGTGCATCAAACAAACAAAACCTGGTTTCTGTTCTTTAATCAACCTTCAACAGTATCCAGACTCAGATTTACAGAAGAAAACTACAAGCCTGTCGCAAAAATGACCAATGGGTAAAAAGAAGCAAGATAATCAAACAAAAAGAATGAAATAAACAGATGTGGTAGAACTAACTCCTTGTTTTAAAGTATGTTAAAAATAAGAGGTTTCCTAACATTTAAATTTATATACAAATATATGATTATAAACACTATTTCTTATTTCTAAGCATCAGATAAGAATAAGACATTGGATAAAATTAAAAGTTGATAAACTAAATTATAAGAAATTTTCAAAATATGAAATGAGTACCAAAAATTTTGATTAGTTGCTGTTATGCAAACTTCAATTGATGGGCTTGATTTTTCCTACTAATATCATTCAACAAACTGATCCTTAATCACAGAATGAGTATGTAAACTATAACAGCCAAATGCCGTATAACCAACTGATGGATAAGATATTTATTGACGTTGATAAAACCAAATAACACACATAAAAAGGATATCGCCCTAAAAGTATTAAAAAACAGCATTCGGTTGCCTGCAGAAGAGATATTCTTAAAAATCGAAAAATATTTGAGACTTCGTTATTAAAGTATTCTATATTGACTATCTTATAAATAAGAAAGGAAAACGCATAATCAACAGTAAGAAAAAAGAATGGGAAAAATACTTCAGTGTTCGAAAAGTCAGATGAAAAAGTTTATCTCTCATCATCCAATCGAGTTCTGTGAGAGGGAAATATAATCGCTTCTTCCACAACCTGACTCATTTATTATCCCTAAAATAAGGGATAAAAAAACAACCGGTATGTGTTTAAAATAAGCGAAATAAGGGAAATGGAACGAATGTAAAAAATCTCACCATTTTTGAAAGTGATGAGAAAATAGCCTTCTCGCGTGAGAATTCACGAGATATTTCTATCTCAATTTTTTTTTTTTTTTTTTTGGTTATTCTCTTTCCGCAGGTGTGATAAAAAATGGCAAAAAAGAGAAATCTATATTTAGATTAAGTGTCACGTCGACCATTTTTTTCCCACTTATATTCTTATCTATTAACGAGAAAGGGATAGGGAGAATAAAAAATTGTGGCGTTTATTGAAAATGAGTTATCATTTCTCTAGTTGAAAAATATTTAATTAAAAAAGTCGCGTTTTTTTTTTCCTTCTCTCGTAACCAAAAAAAGCGCAATTTTATTATGAATCAATATTGCCACTTTGAAAAAGAATACTAGTTGGAGTTTTCTTTAATTTGTTTTAAGAAGATATTTGGAGTACTTTATTTAGATTTACTTCATTTTGTTCCGCTTTCTAACTACTTTCTTATTTAAAAATACAATTACGTATTAAGAGGATTTAAATTTTTAAATGGCATTAGAATAGAAAATTTAAAAATAAATATCTAGTTTACTTAAATATAAATAAATAATGCGGATTTGGAACAGTAAATTTGAAATAATAACTTTAATTTTTTAAATATAGGGGGGAGCAATGTCTTTTTTAGATTGTCTTGATTTTACTAATGTACCTTGAAATTTATAACTAAATATTTACTAGTTGAATACCTGTTTTTAAGACAGGGTAAAAAGTAAATAATCATTTAATCAGCATTATTGATCAATATACCATCCGGATTGTGTAGTGTTCAGGAAGCTGACCTCACATCAGGAAGGTCCTGGGCTCAAATCCCGGACAAGGCGTGGATGTTCTTTGTACTATCTGTCCTTACTGTGGAAGCAATGTTATCCCACCTAGTATGATGCCTCCTAAAATAGTGGCCAACAAATATGCCCTACTGATACCTGGAAGACGAGTGTCAATCGGGTGGGCATCGGGAAAAAAAAGTATTGATCAATACTACAAAATCATGCAAAAAAGACACTCTTCGACACAATTAGAAAAGTTTTAATAATTATATTTTTACCACGTTTATATAAACTTGCCTTCGTGAACGTCTGTCCGGGTGGAATTTTGTAATCGATTTTAAACTAGCTTCCCGACTAGCTACACACTTCAAATTTGGCATATAGTTCAGAATTGGGTGACAATGCATGAAAATGAAGAGAAAAAAGACATACAAAGTAAAATTGAATTAAAATTTTTAAAAAAAATTATTTTCGAGATTGTCTTTTGTTGTCGATTCCATTATTTCAAATTAGTATTACATGTCAGATGAAAAGATTTTTATTGTCGGAGTATTTTTATTGGCTGGAAACTCACGTGGTAGGATCCAGTTTTTCCTCATTCATTTCCTGATTGTTTTGGTTGTCATCAGCATAAAACTAATGAAAGTCGTAAAGGTATTGTTTTTCTATAAAGATTTTTGTATCCCTAGTTCAAAATGAAAGTTCTATTATTTTAGTAGTGGTCTTGTAGTAGTCTTGACTACTTTTGACTAAGAAAAATAATCTGAATAAAAAAATATATTTTTAAGAACCACGTTTTTTTTGTAGTGAAGAATAATAATTGAAAAGTAATAACTTTTAAAAAATATAAAATAAAAATTAAAAATTAAAAAAATTATAATTTAAAATGAAAAAATTCAAAATAAAAAATAATATTTTTAAAAACCACGTTTTTGTAGTGGAGAATAATAATTAAAAAAAAATTGAAAAACGAAAAACGTGGGGCGCATGAAATACATAACAGTATATATACACATACATATACACATTTTCTTACTCATACACATGCACAGCCACATATACATCCACATACATATTTACAAACATATTCCTCATTCACATTCAGATACAATTACAATTACAGATATACCATACACATATTCTCAAGAGCACACATACATACACTATAACATTACTGTTATGTATTTCATGCTCCCCACGTTTTTCGTTTTTCAAATTTTTTTAAAATTATTATTCTCCACTACAAAAACGTGGTTTTTAAAAATATTATTTTTTATTTTGAATTATTTTATTATATTTATTATTATTTGTTGCCCTTTGTGATAGTTTTGCGTTACAAGCAAAAAACCTAATTGTTAGAAGCAAAAATTGCTCCTAAAATTCGTAAGCGAGCTTCTTTCACCCACTGTAGAAGCACAAACGGTAATGGAGTTGAGAGAGATACTCACAAACTATTTATTTTATTGTAGAAGTCTATTCAAATTTTAATTCTCTCATAAATTTATTGTTGACGAAATGATTAGTGGTAATTGAAAACCAATGAGCGACGTCTGGGGATGTAGCAGAGCTTTTTTCTGAATGATTTTGAGGCAGATTACTTTCAGCCACGAAACGGCGGATGGTGACTTGGTAGTGGTTTCATTAGAATTGGTAAATCATTTGTCTGCTATCTAATTTTTTAAAAAAAAATTATTTTAGCAACCAAATTTGTAGTTTTTTATCTGTAACATACAATAAAAATTAGAATGGATATGGAGCTTAATGTATTATTTAAAATTAACTTTACTGCGAAATTATTGCTTACAAGACTCGAAATTAACAATACATTGGTCCTAGATTATTATTAAATACTTGTTTATTACTTACTATTAATTGCTTGTTTATTAATGATCTTATAGAAAGATATATGGTACATTTTCATAAAGAAAATTAAATAGTATATTGTTTTATCATTTCATAAAAATTAAAATTTTCTGCATCCTCGAATATGTATTTAAAAGACAATAAATATTCCATACTTCCTCCCCTTTTAAATCAAACTTAACATTCAATACATAAGGAATAAAATTCAAGGGAAAAATTTTTTCTAATAATTCCTTACGTCTCTCACATATTTCCTTCTCTATTTGCACCATTAATGCTATCAAAATGCTTTAGGGCAATTTATTCTAATTTTAAAAAGAGAACGAATTCAAATATTTTGCACTGTAATCTTTCAAGAGATATATTCTGAATTTCTAGTGAAAAACTAAATTATTCGTGAAGTTCAATTCAAATTTTATGCACATTAAATAAAGTGCAAATAGTAAATTTATTAATCTTACTCTGAGTACATTATCTGGTAAAATCTATGAATACAAATTTGGAATAATTATACCATTCTTATACTTTTGGTAAAATAAAATTAACCTTTAAATTTAAAAAAAAATGATTAAAAATTGAAGTTGAAAAGAAAATCATGGGAAAAAATTGTAATGCGTGCTTTTTGTTATTTTAATAATTATGAAAGAATAATACAGACATATATAACAAACCACAATAAAGTGTTAAGTTAAATATGCTTCATTCAAAATGGCGAGTAAGTTATGGAGACCACACTAAACACCAGGGTGTCTAGTTCAATTATAAAAATAAAAAGATAACATTTTTTAGCATTTTATAGCTCTTTACTCTTAAGCGCATAACTTATCTAAAAGAAATCAGTATGTTTTACTGACAGTTTCTGTACACCAATTCACTTTTTAACATCAGAATTATTCTTCGTGTCGAAGTTGCTATCTTGTTTCCACCTCTGATGCACTGACCTTGCGGTAAAATATATTTTACATATTTCTTCACACCACCTATGAGAGATTAATTTCAACTTTTATTACAAAATATGTCCACTAAATTAAAGATCCAAACAATTTCATGCATAAATCCAATTATCCAAAATGTTTTTGAAACAATCAGATCGATGTTGTGATTTTGTTTTCAATTCCGATGCACAGACCTTGCGGTAAAACAACTTTTACAGATTTCTTACCTTCACCTTCGAAGGATCAATATCAACTTTTGTTTTCAAAATATAACCACGAAATTAAAGATCCAAACAATTTCATGCATAAATCCAATTATCCAAATTGTTCTTGAAACAATCAGATTGATGCTGAGATCTTTTTTCCACCTCTGACGCACTGACCTTGCGGTAAAACACCTTTTACAGATTTCTTCCCATCAACTCTGAGTGATTAATTTCAATTTTTATTGCGAAATACGATCCAAAAACTAGAGATACAAATAGTTGTATGCAAAAATCCAATGATTCAAATTATCCTTGAGACAATCGGATTGATGTTGAGATCTTGTTTCCACCTCTGATGCACTGACCTTGCGGTAAAACACCTTTTACAGATTTCTTCCCATCAACTCTACCACCGTCGACAAAGAAATGATGTATTGTGGATGACAAAAATCTGCATTTATTTAAAAAATTCGTATTTTCTAGTACTCCTCACTTGTAGTATATAATTTTTCAGGCAGTACATTAATTTCTAAATAAGTTAGCATTTCACAAAAATTTATCATAAATCGAAGTTTTTATTTTAATTTTATTCAACAGCTATTTTGTTTTAAGTATGGAAACAGCACACACAACTGTTACTCTTTATTTAAAAATACAATCGGCATAAAATGTTTTTCTTTTAACCAAAAATGGAAAATAGTACATATTTTCTCTGTGTCCTATGCAAATCGGTAAAACTTAAATTACAATATACAGCAATGAAAGCAGAATGTATGTCTTGCAGAAATAGAGAAATTTTGCTATACATACATTTCTTGCATGTATAGCAAAAAATGGTAGAGTAAAATAAAGCAAAAAGTTTAAATCTTTTATTTTCCTTGTCCATAGCTAGAATCGGAAATATAATGTATAGTACATAAATTATGTGCTGTTTCATTTAATTTCAAAAGAATTGAAAGATGTTAAGCGCGAAACAAGAGAAAACCTTAATGATTGAACTGAAACCAAATGGTTCGGAGATCTCACCATAAATAAGCTAAACTAATTTGTACAAGCAATATTTTTTCTCTGAACAAACATACATTTTGTTTAAGTGCAAGATTAAGCGAAAGTTTGACATTATATCAAGCAAAATTTCCGAACATTAAGTCAATTCATTTTACTTTTACGAAAAAGATATTTTTTTATATTTCTAACAAAAGCACTTGATATGTATATCTTTTGTTGGAGTGTAAAAACACACTGCTCAGACCCATAAGGAATAACAACTAATAAAAAAAATTCAAGGACATTAAAACATTCGAAATACGAAAACAATTAGAATAAAGAAACATTTAATAGAATATCACTTATAGAAATATAAACAGAAAATCAGTCAGTTAGCAGTGCCTGCAACTGTTCCCTAGCATTCCAGTATCTGTTGCCAGTAACTGCAGGTCAAGCCCCCAGATGCTTAACATTCATTGGGGAGCCCTCCCCGCACAAGATATAGTTTGGATCGGGAAAGATCTCAAGTCTTTGGGGGTGAGCGGCAAGACAGTCGTGTCCAGTTTCCAACCTGAAGGCAGCAACCGCATTGCATCTCGGGTGATCAGGGATCTTATTCAGTGTCTCCCTCCAGACCTTGTCACCAATTTGTTCATTTAAATTATTTTCCCGACTCTTAATTATCGTGTTTTTAATTATTCTATTTATGGAAGATCTCTCTGGGAGCTCTGAAAATTACCAGTTCCGTTTTTAGCAATACGATCTGCCATCTCGTTTCCATCGATATTACAGAGAGAAGGAACCCAGTTTAACACAATATTCTTTACTAAGGACAAAATTGTCTTTACAACTTTTAATTCCAAGCTTGGATTGCCGAATTTGGACTGCTGGGATTACAGAGATAGAGTCGACAAATATAACGACATTCTAACGACAGTCGATAAAGATATAGAATTCAACAGTAAAATAAACAATAGAAAAAACAAACTAAAAAATTAAAATACTAAGAAAATTCCTACGTGCATACACAACGATATGTAGAAGACGAAAAAAGTATTCTTAACTATAAAGCGAAAGGTTCTATTTTAAATTTTAAATGCAGGTTAAAATGATCTTTATCTAAAATACCGACATCTCGCCAAAAAAAGTTGCCATATATGACAGAAATGCAAAGCACGACTTCATTAACGTCTACGAATGTTTGAGGCGAAAGCGACAAAATAAGTAGTTTCAAGAAGAGATTGTAAAAATATGAAGGTAAAAAAAAAAAAACATTTGTAAGATTTGCAGAGGATTTTTAGCTTCAGGGGTGCCACATTCAGGTTTCATGGATTTTATTAAGAAGTGACGTCAACTGAAGAAATTAGGAGGGACATAATGTTTCTAGTTGGGGGAGAGAAAGTACAAATAGAAGCTATAAAATAAAATTCCCCCAGGCTTTACACTGACTGTGAATAAGACCGATAAGAAAAGGTGAGATTTTGGAAGAAGTTCTTGGGAGAGTTGACTGACTAACTTCGAATAGAATTTATACGTTCTTATTCAAAAATGCATAATTTAGTCGAATAATAGAGAGCGAAGAAGGAACATAATTTTTTTGTAAATAAATGTAATAAATTTTGGAGCAGTATATTTTAGCATTTTTAATACTCAACCGATTGACACACACCTACATGACTGAATATTTATATCTGACTTTTAATATTCTTGTTGACAGAATGAATATGTAATGATTGACGTAATGCATATGTAATGATTGACGTAATGATTACATAATAATTGACGTAATGAATACAATAAATCGTAGTACTAGCAGTATATTCTATCTGTTAGACAGCCTTGGCACAGGCATCTCTTAGAATACTTTAATCGGCAAAGTAAAATTTAGAATATTACTAATTAGACAGTTCAATCACTAGTCAAACTTTTGGACAGATGATGGAAATATGAATTTTAGCCACTATCTTAAAAATCGGTTCAAAATTACAATTAGTCCGTTTAGGAGAGAAGTTTTAATGTTGAATTTTTTCAATGATTTAGCATTAGCCATTGTCACAAATTAAACTTCAAACGTTAGTAGCACGAGGGACTACGCTACCAAATTAGTGTTTCTGAAAATTTTTGAAATCACGTGTTTATTTTATAATAGTAACACTCTTAAAAAGTTTATCTTCAAAGCCAAGTAATTTAAAATCTATGATGATTAAAATTTTTAAAAAAAATTGTATAGAGAAAATAATTAATGGAGAAAAGGTATTTATTTGCGCAGGAGGGTACTGAAAAACAAGCTATTATTGAGATTATTGTTGCTTAAATAATTTTGGGAATAGATTTTGTTTGTACTGAAGTTTTTTCTTCCAATACCAACCTGGGGAATGAGCTTTCGTCAATATAGGCATCGGAAGGGCAGATTTGTTAGCCACTTTTTCAGAGGCCCAATATTAGGTGGGCCAACGTTGCTCCCAAGGTAAGGACAGATAATACAGAAAATGAAGGAACATCCATGCCTTTTCCGGAATTCGAACCCAGAACCTTTCTGATGCAAGAGTTTGTACAGAAGTAATTTGAGCTGTTTTAATAGGTACTAAACATACTAGTATAGCTAATGTGGTATTAGGCATTTACAGTCTTCAAAATACCGTACTGATAAGTACTGAAAAATATTGCCTTTGTGATAAATTTCGATTATCATGGAGTTGGCCGCAAGCAATAGCCTGATGCCAAGTGATACGATTAGTATATTTGAATACTAATTACGAGCGATTAATAATACGAACGATTAGTATATAAACGAAATGATTAATTTATTTATATTTTAATTGGATGAGTTCTAAAAATTTATTTTATTACTAAAGTTAAGCCACCGGTCAGCAAATTATTAAAAAAATTGCAATTATTTTAGATTTATTAGTTGCGTTGGTATTTTGTCGTCAGTTTTATGCTTGGTATTTTCGTAGTATTTCTCAGTGTGTAGTAATATAATAAAAATCGTAATTTGTGTGTTACTTTATCTCTGCATTAATAGTATTTATCAAGTATTACATCAGTATTTTATCAATTCTTTTTTATTAATGAAATATGCGAATTCTCAAAGTAGTCAGACCCTTTGATTAATCTTTATGTGTTTATCATACTAGCGTGTTACGAAATTTTGCTATTTATATCTGGAAACTTGAGGAAAAAATATTTCTGAATGAGAGTTTATTAAGTTTAGAGTAATTACAGATCAGTCAACAATAGAGATGATTTTCAAAAATAATTGAATTCATTAATAATTAATATTTAAGTTTGCTCTATATAATTACAAATGCAAGTGCATAATTTATCTCTAATATTTCCTGAAACGGTTACAAGAAAAAAAATCGTACGAATCACTAATGGTAAAATTTAAATTAATTTGTAACAAACCCTTAGAAAAATATTGGTTGCATCATTACTTGTAGGGGTAAAATGGGTACACTTAATTCACATAAATGGGGCAGAAAATCTATTTAATTGCTTTAATTTTAAGTACACCCAGCTGTTCCCTTCTGCGCTATTTTTCTGTGCGCTCACGTTTTGATCGTTAACAGGGCGAAATTAAAATAAACCACTCGTTTTTCTTTTTAAGCGGAAAAGAAAATTTTCTTAAATTAATTTTCTAAGTTCGCAACAAAAAAAAAGAAGGAAAGAGACACAAGAAAGATGAAGAGTTGTGCTTGTGAGATGTAATTAAAATGTCACCGAGTTGTATGTTTTCTCATGGGGTGTTATGTTACTAAGGGGTCATTAAAATGGAACAGTTTTCGCGCAGCATTTGATGAATGGCAACGCCGTGAGTATTTGTAACACTGAAACTGGAAATATTATTTTCTTTCACATAAAAAAATACATAGCTAAAAATGAGCTATTCTTCAAATCGGGAATTTTTTTAAAAAAAACTTTTTATTTGGTGTATTTCGTATAATGGGGGTCTTTAAGTTTCAAATTAGCTTCATTAAAATTATTGCATTTTGTAATATTTATTGTTATGTAGTATGGAGAATGCAGAAAAACGAAAATTACAAATTAAGCAACCTATTAACGAAGATTATATTAATTAAACAAACGTTATGAAATAGTTAAAGGTGTGTATGATAATTTAAGACGTTTTCTTGTAACGTATAATGAATAGTTAATGTAGTTTTTACTGTTTCTTTATTATTTAACTTCTACATGCTATTTAAACTATCACTAATTAACAGAGAACTATATTTTAATGACTTACAAGATGCTTCAGAATCAAGTGATACTTTCGACAGCGACACCTATCGGGTACTACAATTCCTGCATTTTTATATTTGAATAACAATCTCAGTAATAAAAGTAAATTCAGAACAAATTTAAAGTCTTTAAGGTAAATATTTTAATGACTTACAAGATGTTTCAGAATCAAGTGATACTTTCGACAGCGACACCTATCGGGTACTACGATTCCTGCATTTTTTATATTTGAATAACAATCTTAATAATAAAAGTAAATTCAGAACAAATTTAAAGTCTTTAAGGTAAATATTTTAATGACTTACAAGATGTTTCAGAATCAAGTGATACTTTCGACAGCGACACCTATCGGGTACTACGATTCCTGCATTTTTTATATTTGAATAACAATCTCAATAATAAAAGTAAATTCGGAACAAATTTAAAGTCTTTAAGGTAAATATTTTAATGACTTACAAGATGTTTCAGAATCAAGTGATACTTTCGACAGCGACACCTATCGGGTACTACGATTCCTGCATTTTTTATATTTGAATAACAATCTCAATAATAAAAGTAAATTCAGAACAAATTTAAAGTCTTTAAGGTAAATATTTTAATGACTTACAAGATGTTTCAGAATCAAGTGATACTTTCGACAGCGACACCTATCGGGTACTACGATTCCTGCATTTTTTATATTTGAATAACAATCTCAATAATAAAAGTAAATTCAGAACAAATTTAAAGTCTTTAAGGTAAATATTTTAATGACTTACAAGATGTTTCAGAATCAAGTGATACTTTCGACAGCGACACCTATCGGGTACTACGATTCCTGCATTTTTTATATTTGAATAACAATCTCAATAATAAAAGTAAATTCAGAACAAATTTAAAGTCTTTAAGGTAAATATTTTAATGACTTACAAGATGTTTCAGAATCAAGTGATACTTTCGACAGCGACACCTATCGTTTACTACGATTCCTGCATTTTTTATATTTGAATAACAATCTCAATAATAAAAGTAAATTCAGAACAAATTTAAAGTCTTTAAGGTAAATATTTTAATGACTTACAAGATGTTTCAGAATCAAGTGATACTTTCGACCGCGACACCTGTCGGGTACTACGATTCCTGTCTTTTTATATTTGAATAACAATCTCAGTAATAAAAGTAAATTCAGAGCAAATTTAAAGTCTTTAAGGAAAATATTTTTGAATTTAAAGTTCCAAAAAATAAAATATCTTTTTTAGAAATGTTTATAGTGTCAGAAAATTGACAGCAGGTCTGTCTTTAGATTAGAAGAATCCCCAATAATTTAAGTAAAAATTTTATTTGGTGCAATTGGAAGCTTGCACTTCCAGAAGGAAATCACAGATATCCACACATGTGATCTATGACGTCAGCACCAGCTGATTGTTTTCTGTGTGTATGCAACCGTCGTTGAACAACCGATCTAAATTTTGAGTTTACAGCTACCAATGTTGAACTCCGTGGACTTGTAATTTCGAACCCAATCCAGAGGACAAGGAAGCTCTTGGATCAGTACCCCCAGAGGTATTGATTTGTTATAGGAACTTCGAGGACTGAGAAGATTAATTACAAACATAATGGCGTGTTACAGTTGAGCTAATTTTCTACACATAAATTAGGTAGCTAATTAAAGCGAAGTTAATTAATTACAGCACCGAATCACACGTCGAATTTGTTGAAATATAATTTTTTCTCGTTTACATATTTTACTTCACTTATATTTATTTTGTGTTTATGCATTTTATTGAAATCTTTATATATTTTGTTTTCTTTACCTGGCAATTTCGATGCATAATTAGCTTGTCTGTATGATTGTCTACTTGTTAACTTGTCTACTTGATGGTATCTCATTGGAAATAGAGAGAAACAATTAAAAAAATATAATAATTTATTAAATCACATTAAGTACATCTAAAACCAATTATGAATCTTCCAAAATAAACGCCAGTTTCGATCTGTTCTGAAACTGCTATAGAAACCAATTTACTTGCTGACTTTTATTTGGTATGCATGCTTTACTCATTTTATTATTTCCCTTTCTTTTATCAGCCTCTTACAGAATGCCTATGATTATTGCTTAGTTTTTCAATTGGTTTTCTGATTTTAACAGAGTACATTATTACTCGCTTTTTCTAGACTCACATTTTGGTAGATGGAGTTAGCTTATAGTTAAATCAATGATTTATCTTTTGAATATGGATTAGACTGTCTTTCATACGGAATCTCATTAGTTGATCATCATTATTATCTGAATTGGGATAAGTATTATGATACTGTAATTAAGAAACTTGTTACAAAGATCTGTGTTATCCAAAAAAAACTTGAATACTTGTATACTAATTTATATAAAAACTTAAGACATATAGATGCTACAACTAAGTTTAACCAACTAAGTTGTAGCATCGATATGTCATAAGTTTTTATATAATTCTATTTAAATTCGATTACTCCAAAAACATTTTTTAAGAAATTTCAATATATTCTTCACTGACGTAAAAATTTATTTGCTTTATGTTGCTAAGTCAGAAATAATTTTTTTAAGTCTGCAATTTTTTTTAAGTATATAGAATAATTAATAATACGTAATAATTACAACTAATATGTTGTAATTAAATAGAAATTAATGAAATATAAATGACAAAATTTAATTAGTTACAAGTCAATTATTCAATAAAAAGTTATTTAAGAAATTTCAAATTTTTCTTTTAACATAAGCGTTTTTAAAAGTATGTAAAATAAAGTGAAATCAATGTTTTGAACGTTAAAATTTCTTCGTTTCATGTTGATATTATGCATGGGAAATAACAGCAATTTTTTTTTAAATGTATCAAATAACTAATCATAATTAGTAATTACAATTAATATGCCAAAATTCTATAGATACTTATGAAATATAGATGCTGCAATTTAGTTGGTTAAAATACAATTTTTTTGATACTAAGTTCTTAAGGAAGCTTCAAAATTTTATTTCACATAAGCGTTTTTAAAACTACGTAAAACAAAGCAAAATCAATATTTTGACCGTTAAAATTTATCTTTTGTTTTATGTCGACATGCTGTATGAGAAATAACCGAAGTTACTTGGAAAGTCTTCGAAGGTAGACTTTAAAAATGTATTGGATAAAAAATCCCGGATAAGGTGTTGGAGGGAAAAAAATTAAATTTTTGATTTATGTGTGGCTGGAGGGATAAAATTGTGAATGGCGGCAAGTTAAAAAAAAAGAATGATTCTTTTTTGTTCCCGCATCATTTAAGGCTTAAGATAAAAAGCAGTGGTCGAAAGTGGATCAAGGTTATTATGAACATGGAACAAAATGGATGATCTGGCTCTTCCTCGAGACTTTTTCATTTTCCTGATATCTCCTTTTATTTTAGATTAATATCCTTCAAAAAGATAAATTTCAAATTTGTTGTCTTTGGACATTTTTTTTTTGTTGAAAATGCAAGTTTAAAGATTAGTGTGTTCTTTATAAAAGCCGAATTTACGTTTATGATCTGTTGAATATACAAATTGCTTCAGTTAATCTTGGTAAATTCCATAATCACGATATCCATATCTAAAATAAATTAAATAAGTTAGTATTAAAATTTTGACGAAAAGAACAAAAATTGTTTTAGTTAATCTTGGTGAATTCCGTAATTCCGACATCTTAATCTAAAACACAAGAAATAAGTTTATGATCAATTTAGTATACAAATTCTACAGAAAAGAAAAAAAATTGTTTTAGTTAATCTTGGTGAATTCCATAACACCGACATCTCAATCTAAAATAAATGAAATAAGCTTATGTTAAATTTGGTACAAAATTCTCCCGAAAAGAACAAAAACTGTTTTAGTTAATCTTGGTGAATTTCATAATCCAGATATCTCAATCTAACATAAATGAAAGACGTTTATGATCTATTAAGTACAAAAATTCTCCAGAAAAGAACAAAAATTGTTTTAGTTAATTATGGTAAATTCCATAATCCCGACATCTCAATCTAAAATAAATGAAATAAGTTTATGATTCATTTAGTATAAAAATTCGCACGAAAAGAACAAAACTTGTTTTAGTTAATCTTGGTGAGTTCCACAATCCAGATATCTAACTCTAAAATAAGTGAAAATCCTTACAAACTTAAAGATCCATTGATTTATATTTAAAGAAACGGATTTTTTTTCTCCAGGTTATGAAGTCTAAAGAAGGATCAAGCTTCTTTTAGTGGAACCCCGACATTATGAAAAAATTTTATGAGCCCAAGTAATGCAAGCATTGGTAAGATTAGGATTAACTTCATAGAGAAGTAATTACAATCATTAGATTAAAAAAAATACTTGGGATGAAATTTTTTCCAACCGTGCACTACTATATTGGTTTTCAACCTTCAAAAGTATTTTCAGTTACAAATAACAGCTTGATTGTTTCATGTTTATCTCATAGCTAAGACTTCTTACAAGGGAAAAACTTCCTACTTTTAAGGAAAAAAAATTTCTCGGAAAATCTGATATTGCAAAAATCAAAGAATTTTATTGAACTCTTTTCAATTGATTACAAACAGAGAGAATTTGGTAAACGAAATTTCCTCAGAGTGTTTCCTAATCAGTGTTACGGGTCAGATCACCACCCAACTATGGCTAAGCACCTAGCCTCGTTCTCAAAACTCTGTATTTTAACGGCAATAATAGGAATGTCACTTAAATTTGACCCCGATCACAGGACAAGGACAGCACCTAATCTGGTACCCTTCTCAACATACTTCAAAACCAACGACATTTTTAACTAACCATGACAGATTTTAAATGTACCCTGTTGCGTATACATGCCGGTTGCTTAGGTTGGTCTTTATCTAGGAATTAGCTCGCTCTCCCCAACTCTCAACCAGCAGAATGATAGGCAGAAAGGTACTTTATTTACGTCACACTAGAGCAGCATAATGGGCCATTAACAATGATCTGGGAAACATTCCTGAGGATGATCCGAAGACATGCCACCGCAATTATGCTCCTCTACAGAGGGGATGACTCCCCAACTTTGGTAGCCCGATGACCTGCGAACAAAGTCGAGCACTTTGCGGTAGAACAGTTTAACGAGAACCGATACTACGCACTCTCGCTCGCTACGCAAGCTAATCAAAGCGGTCACCCATCCGCTTACTGACAGCAGCCAATGATGCTCGACTTCGGTGCTCTACCGTGTCTTTACGATCAGCCCACTGCGGGACCAACAGAATGAAAAAAATATTTATCGACAGTATTTTTTTTTTGTCCTTTAATATGACAGAATGTTTATTTGACTCATTGACACAAATGTAGACCATCTAATCTTATTGTTACTCCATCTTCTTCTAGTGAGCACAGTTCGTTTTTATAAGTCACGGATTAAGTTTTCATTCATTCCTTACCATTCACCCTCGCGATGTCGTGATTTACCTTTCATTTCTTCATCCTTCCGTGAAACTCATTCATCTCTGCATGTCCCCCTCATCAGAAAGGGTCATTCTTTGAGTCACGATTCATTCCTCTCTCCCATACGTCTTCCAAAGACAGGTTTAATGACGATATCCCCCTCCCTACTTGGTCCATCAAAACATTCGATCAAAACCTCAGTCCCAGTCGATGCTCTAATGTTCTACATGCTTTGAAATAAAAAGAAATGTCCTTATGTTGTTGCCGTTCAATACATTTCTTGCATATTCATAGGACATTAAAAAAAACGTTAATAGTCTTCAAATAATAAATCATTAGGGGGAATGTAGAAAATTGTATTTTTTCATGGAATATTTTTTCTTTTTTTAGTAAATGAACAAGAAATTTTCTTTAGTTATAACTTTTGTGTATCGGTAAATTTCAGCTTTTGTTTGAAAAAGGAGAGAAACTGTTTATTTTTTTTCTTAGTTGATTTATTTATTTAAATATTAATATATGTTCAGTGGCTGGGTGGCGCAGTTGATTTGTCGTTGGCCTTCTGAGCCCAAGTCTGCGGGTTCGATCCCCGGCCCAGACACCGGATTTTCGGGATGCAGAAAATCCTCAGCGGCCATGTCGTATGATTATGCGGCATGTAAAAGATCCCTGGAGTGCCTTATTGGCTCTTGGCATTTCCGGCAAAATTAAAATTCCTAGTGCACTTTAGCATCCAAGTAGAGTCTCGGTGCTGCCATCTAGTGTGGCAGAAACTAGACGTCCAAATTAACATGACCAACGGTATCTCACCCATTGTGGTGGTCACTGAAAGAGTGGATATCACCTCTGGAGAACGCACTAGGTCTGCTCATCGGCAAGACTGATTGTGCAGCTCATTGGAAATAAAAATATATGTTTAATACTGAAAAAATAAGTGTTACAGCAAATTCATGTGATAGGGCATGAATTTTTGTCCCAGAGTTTCTGATTTTAGTTTAAAAATTTTCCGATAGATTGCACTGCAAATCACTTGTATTGTTTTTTCATTTTGTTATGATTCGGGCAAATTTTGTCCTTCTATTCAATATGAGTTGTGGCTGATGGGGAACAATTTGAATATATCGTATTACAATTTTTATTCATTGAAATCGATCGAAAAAAAAGTGGGAAATTAATTCTTTTTTCCTTCGATTTACAAGTTTACTAATTGTGGCGCCATCTGACGATACATTTTTTAACCAAAAGCAGAACCTCTTGACGGAAATTTTTTGCTTAATCGCCCTGTTCATGAATTTTTTGAATGATGTTTTTTTAATCTTAACCCTTTTGCTGTAAAGTTTTTCCAAGCCTTCACTTTACTTAAGGATACCCTGTAAAAGCTATAATAAAATTCCCACTACTATTCTATTCTGTTTTTAATTTTGATTTTTGCCCCACTTTTATTTATAGAAAAACCCAAGATTACAAACATAATTTAAATCAGAGTTTAGTGTTGATTATAAAAATCGTCTATACTAGATTAAATAGTTATCAATTTCTTTCAATCGATAACGGTAACCACAGTTAACAATTACTACTGTTTGTGGAATTACGAGTAATTATGGATCATATGATTACAAGTAATGAAATTACAGATAATTCTAAGTAATGAAATGATCTAAGAATGCAAATAAACATGATTGCATAAGTAAACAAGATTACAAAAATAAAGCTTACATAACCTTGATTTAAATTGCATTGGATGTTTGCAAATGATTGTCAATGCGATTTAAAACACTAAAATATTTTTCAAAAAGCATTTTGACTTAAAACTATTATTTCAGCTAAATATAAAAAAAATATGTAAATACGCCAACACAAATTAAACATCGTTAAATATATAATTTAGGCATCGTAATGAATAAGTCAATGAAATAACACTCGTTGATTGTGATTGTATGATTACCTGAAAATCATGTTCATTTTATTGTTTTAGTCAACTATTAAATGAAATCTTGATAGCTTAAAATTCTAGATCGTTTGATTACTAGTAATCATGACTACAACTGTAATCAAAATTACGATTGCTTGTACTCACGACAACAAGCGATCGATTTTTTTCTTTTGCAGTAGCCTGATGGTTACTTATTGTTCACCTACAGAATGATGCTCATTATTTACCAAAGAACGTTTTTCATTATTTACTATTAAAAGACTTTTCATTGCTCTACAGCAGATTTTTTGTTTGTTTGTCTGAAACTTTAAAATAACTTCGTGTTTTATTCTTTCTTCTTACAATTCATTTTTTTTTCTAATTTTGAAAAAAAAAATTTTACTTTGATTAATATATTAATCAGTAATTTTTAAATTTTCAATTTTAGCTGTTGGTTACCAATTAATGTGAAATCTCTTTTATTAATCAGTAATTTTTAAATTTTCAATTTTAGCTGTTGGAGACCAATTAATGTGAAATCTCTTTTTAGTAATTCTCTAATTTATAACTATACTAGTACAGTGCAAAGATAAAAGTAAAAATGAACACTGTCAATAACTTTTAATCGATGATCGAATTTTTACGTATGGATAGTTACTCTTAAATGCTCAAGAGCCTAACCTTAAATTTGCTTATTTATCAGTGCAACACGAAATCAGACATAAAAGTATACCTTCTCTGAATAAACATAAACTGCTGTTTGTAGAAAATGCAACACCATGAAAGAATCATCAGAATCAAATGAAATTTAATGCAGAAACGACTTGTACTGATACAAATAAATGATGAAATTTTCAAAACAAAAGAAACAGATTAAGCGTCCGAAATCAGTATTTGGTGCAGCCACCACGCGCTGCAATAAGTGCTGCTATACGACGTGGCATGGAGTCAAACAGATGTTGAATATCTGCTTGAGGAAGAGAATTCCATATCGCTTGTATGCGCAACCAAAGTTCGTCTTTGGAAACTGCAGGACGCGGATCACGAGTGAGACGCCGACCAACCATATCCCACACGTGCTCAATAGGCGACATATCCGGCGAATAAGCAGGCCAAGGAAGAAGTTGCATGCGTTGTGCTGAACAGAAGTCTCTAACAGTCCGCGCAACATGTGGGCGTGCATTATCCTGCTGAAAGATAGCTCCAGGGATGCCTTGAAGGAAAGGAACGACTTCGGGCTGTAGCACTTCACGGACGTATCTGTTGCTATTGAGATTACCCTCAATTCGTATCAAATTGGATCGTCCATGATACGAAATCGCACCCCAGACCATAACTCCGGGTGTTCGACCACTATGTCGTTCAATAATACACTCAGGAAGGCAGCGTTGACCGGCATAACGTCTAACACGAACACGGCCATCATGGGTCCACAAATTGAAGCGTGATTCATCTGAAAAGACAACTTGGTGCCAATCAGCTCGCCAGTCTCTGTGCTCAAGAGCCCACTGCCGACGCAGCCGTCGATGATCCGCCGTGAGGGGAATCCTGTATAATGGCACCCTTGCACGCAATCCACGGCGCAGCAGACGACGACGAATTGACGAAGCCGACAATTGTACACCTGTAGCAGTAGACCAATGTGCTGCCAGCTGCCTGGAGGAAGCTGTGCGATCATTCACCGCCATGCGGAGCAGGTGTCGATCATCGCGCTCTGACGTCACCTTCTGTTGTCCAGTGCCTGTTTTTCGAGTTGTTCGGTGCTCGTCGGTCCACTGCTTCCAAACTCGCATCACTGTGGAACTGTTCCGCTGCATACGAGCTGCTATTGCGCGATAGGAAAATCCTCCTTCTCGAAGGCCGATTATCCTCCCTCGTTCAAACTCCGTAAGTTGCTTGAATTTCTTATTCTTCCGTCGTGGAGGCATACTCAGGTCTCACTAAACGTTTGCCACTAACAAATAATCATAGACTATTTTCAACGTCCCGCTACAGCACTTTATTTATACGCTTTCAGCATCAATTCAGAGGGCGCTGCGCGCGCCACGCACGCGCGATGGCTCTGAAACTTTATTAATTTGCATAATATCCTATAATTGACATTTGCTGCGAATTTCATTTGATTCTGATGATTCCTTCATGGTGTTGCATTTTCTACAAACAGCAGTTTACAATTTTTCCGACGAATTTGGATTCTTGTTCCACAAAATGCTAGAGTTAGCCTCTAAAAATATAGTTTCGAACGTTAAAGCAAACGAGCGATAAAAAGTCTGAATCCTTTGATGTTACTATTATATTTTACTTGTTTTCCTATATTTCGAAAAATTGTAAACAGACCAAAAACTTTTGGCACACAATTAATTATATGTATCTGAAAATAATTACATGCAAAAAAAATTTTTCATGATTATTATTTTTTTATTATTTTGTTCAATAGAAGTCTAAAACATTTATAACTTGCTAAGTATTCAAGTTCTTACATCAGTTTAAAGTTTTTATTAATTGAAGAAATACAAAATTTGAACAAAATCGGTCGAATATTTTTCGAGAAATCGAATTTTGAAGATACGACTTTTGAAAATTTAATAACTCAAAAACTATTCAACCGATTGCGCTGAAATTTTGTAATTCACAATTTAAAATTAATTTCTTTAAAATGTAAAAATTTATGCACCTTTCAATTTAAAATGATTTACTCTTATTAAATAGCGTAATAAAAAATAGCAAATAACTGTTTAAATTTTTTTTAGGGAATTATCTTTAGATAAACAAACTTTATATATAAGTACCAACTTTTTTTCATTCATTTAGCAGATTAGACCCAAAAGGTGAAATTTGAAGGGGTTTAAACTTTTGAAAGCTCTCCTGTCTAAACTATTTAGACCATTAATTTTACTTATTTTGACGATCAGGAATCCTAATCCGCTGGGGAAAAAAAGTATGTTTATTCAGGAAAAGTACGTTTTTGTGTCCGATTTCGTACTATATCATTTGCTTAGATTAATTAATTAGCCTATTTATAGTTAATCACGCAAATTATTTAGACGTGAAACCTGAGACCTAGTACGTGAAAATCCATTAATTAAATCAAAAGTTATTCTGGCTGCTCACTTTTTCACGCGATGTACACTAAACTTTAAAGTAAATATATCATGTATTGTTGAATAAAAAAGCAATTATTCTTTTTATTCAGCAATACAAGATTTTTTTTCACTATCAAATTCATTAAAGTTCTTTATATTTTATTTTACAAGATTTTTATTATATTTATATTTTTTATCATATTTTTTTACTTTTCAAGATTTAGTTTTTTAATTTAAACTAGCATTACTTTTTTTAAAAAATGCTACTTTTTACAACAAAGAGATATTTTTGACAGCACGTTCACAAAAATAGTTAAATATGTTTCATATCATAGCATAGAAGTAAAAGAAAAATATATATATATATATATATATATATATATATATATATATATATATATATATATATATATATATATATATATATATATATATATATATATATATATATATATATATATATATATATATATATATATATATATATATATATATATATATATATATATATATATATATATATATATATATATATATATATATATATATATATATATATATATATATATATATATATATTGTAACGGTACAGTTAAAGTAAAACACCGCTGTAACAAATACCAAGCGATACCATGTCATAAACATCTCCGCATTCGAATTCTGTTCTTTTTTTTTCGCATTCTTTTCGAAGTTCTTCTCATTTTGTTCAATAGGGAAGTCATTTTCATTCTCTTTATCTTTTTTCGTACCTTCGAAAGCACTGACGTGACTCGGAAAGTGACTTCAAGTTATATTCCATCGATGTGTCGTCGTCAACTTCAGTTCTTACACACCGAGGGGAGTTCTATTTCTTCAGCAACCCCCTCACCCGTGTCACTTTGTGGTTCTCAATATGAATATGCTTTATTTGGGAAAGGGGACCATTTTTCGATAAAATACTATCCCATTTATGGAGAATTTTGTCGTCAGATGCACAGCTGAGACCCCTGTTTTCCTTCGTACTTTATCGTAAAGAAAAAGTAAAAGGACTTCAAAAAATATGGCCGCTATTTTGTCTCATTTTATTTTCACGAGAAGAAATGCATAAAATTTTAAACAAGGGTTCGGGTATTGCTTTGCATAAAGAAAAACATTATTTAATCACGTATGTGCGATTCGTTTAAATCCTTGAAAAAACTAAGAAAATTTAAATATTTTTAATTTGAAATATATAATAATATCGACTTTTATAACTAATAACTATCGACGTATAATATCAAACATCCTAAATTACGTTCATATTAAAGATATTTATCTGTTTCAAAGATTAGGTAACGTAAAATAATAGTAGCTTTAATTTAACTTTAAGGTAAGCAAATTGTTAATTCTTATTACCGTTATCAACTGTTATTATTTTCATTAGTAATCGAGTTTAACCAAAATGTGGTAGTCTGTTATTTTAAAACAGTTATGCGGAACTATATTATTTTAACAATGTATAGAAAGCTAGAATGGGATAGAAAGCTAGAAAATGTAAATATTTTTAATTTAAAATACTTCTATAATTAATATTTATTGACATATAATGTCAAACACTCTAAATTACATTCATATTTAAGCTATTTATCCATTTGAAAGATAAGGTAACTTATTTTTCATAAAATAATAATAGTTTTAGTTTAAGTTTAAGGTACGCAAATTGTTAATTCGTATTTATGTTATCAACTGTTATTTTTTCCCAATAGTAATAGAGTTTAACCAAAATATGGTAGTACGTTATTTTGAACAATTATGTGGAACTATACTATTTTAACAATGTATAAAAAGCTAGAATGAGATAGAAAGTTAGAAAATTTAAATATTTTTAACTTAAAATACTTTTATAACTAATAACTATTGATGCATACTATCAAACACTGTAAATTGCTTTCATATTTTAAAGCTATTTATCCGTTTTGAATATCAGGTAACATATTTTTCCTAAAATAATAGTAGCTTAGAAGTAAAACTTTAGTTCAAGTTTAAGGTACCCAAATTGTTAATTCTTATTTACGTTATCAACTGTTGTTTTTCAGTAAAGAATCGAGTTTAACGAAAATACGGAAGTCTGTTATTTTAGTTATGCAGAACTATATTATTTCAACAAAGTATAAAAAGCTAGAACGGGATTTCTTTAAAATATCCAAGGAAATCCATTTTCAGTATTAAATAAATCATCCCAAGAAACTGAAGCGGTTTTTCCTGATTAAAAATTTCGTTCGTTTCAAAAATATTCAAATAAGAAACAACTGTCTACTTGTTTCGAGCGATTCAAAAATAGGCGCCCATTTTCAAGACTTGCCAGATGTGAATGAGAAGAAACAAAATTATTATGGTTTTATTACAAATAATTATTTCATTCATATGAATGCCGATTCCGTTGTTAATGACATTATTTCCTTACCACTTCACCACATAGCTCGTTGAAATACATTTTATCCTGATTTGCCCCCTCTCAGCCACTGTTGTTTTTCTTGTTCAGGTTTTCATATTTTTTCTCTCGCGGCTGCTGTGGTTTTTTTAGTTTTATTTCTAACCTTTATTTTTCCATTTTTCGCTGACCACTTCATGTTTTTATTTCAAATCACTCTTGTTTGTCCTTCACGTCTGCCAAGTCTTGAAAATGGGCGCCTATTTTTGAAGCGCTTGAAAAATGTAGACTATTATTTCCTATTTGTATATATTGAAGCAAATGAAATTTTTAATCAGGTAATCCCACATTAGTGTTTTGTGAAACAAATTTGGAATGGTAAGCATGATCCTACATATAATTTGAACAAGAATTCGATATCTGCAACAGAAGCAAATATTCATCAAAAACTAATTCCAATGACGTAATCAAGCTACTATCATTAATACTACTTTCCGATTAATCCTTGTCTTGTACAGAAGGTTTTCTATTTCGAATTTACGAAACATTTCACCGTCTTTTCAAAGTCTGAGAATGAATGATGACTTTCATTGTACTTGGAGTTTCTTTCTTATTCATTTTAGAACTTTTAACGAACATGTTTCTAATCAGCTATTTTTGAAACTATGTTTAAAGTATTTTCTAGCAACTAAAACAATATCTTTTCGCTTCACTAGCTGAAAGCTCTTTCCCAACTTTAATAGTCAAAACTTTTCTTCAAATCGATTTTCAGTAATTTTCTTTAATTAGAATGTAAGACAGCTCCACAAAGTGCTAGAACATTTTGTATTTTTTGTAGAGACTAATCTTTTTTTAAAAAAATGTCCGATTTTAGAATAAATAATAAGTGCAAGAAAAAGGATGAAATAAGCGATAATGGTATAAAAAAATAAAGCATTAAACACTATACAAGCTCTGGTGACTCTGTATTGGGACTCCAGCGTACAGCATCATCTTCTTGGCAGTTTTTGTTTGTTTTGACAGCCCTGTACACTATAAAGCGTCTTAAGATGACAAATTTTGTTTATGTTTAATAACTTGTACAGCTTATAGCTTCCTACGTTAAACGCTTTTATGATCAATTCTAAAATTGCTGTGCCTAAAACACTTGTATATGGTTTTAAACATATTGTGATATGTTTAAAACCATATACAAGACTTTTTTGCCCAAAAGTGCTGGTTTTAGTTCAAAAATTTTCCAACAGATTGCAGTGCGGTCACTTCTACCGGATTTCTATTTTTTCAAATCTCGTCTTCTAATTTCGACTTGTGATTGGGGCTAATGATAGAAAATTCGAAATTATCGTACTATAAATTTTCCATCTTTGAAACCGATCAAAAAATTATGGTACGGTTCTCATTTGTCATTCATTTGTGTTTTTAATATTAATTTCTAACTCCAAGTTTATTCACCATTACTGATACGTTTCCGTGTTTAACTGTTGGCCGTTGGTACCGGGTATCCATTCTGGTACCTTTTTGATAACGAATGAGACTTTGGCTATTACTTCCAAACAATTTGTATTTGGATTCATCACTGCAAAGAATATTTCTTCCAAGAATCTCTTTCAAAAGAATTAACTTTATTTTCCATGCTTCGTGTGAATTTAAATCGGATCATTTTATTCTTTGGCCAGATAAGAGGGTCTTCTTATAGTAATCCGTGAACATAATCCAGATGCATTCAGACGATGTCTTATGGTGTGTTTACACGCTGGCATCTCCGTTCATATTAGTGCTCTTGTTTTGGTCATCAAATGACTTTCTTTGGATTGACGCATTTGAAAGATCATGCACACTCTTCCATTTCTTTACTATATGACCAGAAGATGATTTTGCAATTCCAAACTTGGTGGCGATAGCAGGATGTGAAACTTTTTTCTCTGTTTCTTTAATGATCAAAAGGTGATTAGCAAATGGCGTGTTTTTCCCGTTTACTGAGGCTGATAAAGTACACACTAATGTTTTTCACTTAGAAAATAGAATTCTCATCCTTTAAGGCTCAAATAAGTGAGTTTCGCACACAACGACGTGGCTGTAAGTTAGTTTCGCATAAAACAATCCAGCTGAATGATTCCCCAGCTTTGCATACGAAGCATCACATACACATTCTAGGAACGTAGGAAAGATGTTTCTTTATTGATCTAAGTAGGAATTGAGGTTAATTTTTTTTAACAGTTTTTGTTTAAAAGATAGCTTCAAGGAAAATATGCATATTTTAAATAATAATGTTTCTATATTATAAACAAGACCTATTTAATCATTATGTCAAGCTGAGATTTAATTCTTACTGGGAAATATTATATCACCAACAAAGCCTAACTATGGCAGGGGCATACGGGGCAATTGCCCCGGGAGGGGCCCAAAACTGAATAGAAAGTTTATTTTACACTACATTCTTTTATGAACTATTCTCCTGACAGTTTGTCCAACTTACTGACAGAATATTCTATTATCGTCGGCGATCTCAATGCGAAACATGCCATCTGGGGCTGCTCCAGCGATAATGAACGTGGTACTAATGTTCTTCACATGATTGATGACAATGACTTTATGATACTAAATGATGGAACTCAGACCCATTCTTCCTTTAGTTACAATACGTCTGAGGCTCTAGACATTGCCATGACCAGCGGAGAATTATTCCCCCTATGCTCCTAGTCTGTTCTTGATAACATTGGAAGTGATCACCTACCAGTTATTACAGTATTCAAGAAAAAACAGAAAGTTTCCCTCAACCGCGAAAAATACTGGAACTTTTCCAAGGCAAACTGGCCTTCTTTTAGAGACACTGTGGATGAGAACTTTACCTCAGAGGCACAGTCTCCAAATCTTAATGATAACTGGAAAACCTTCAAGAACATCATTCTTAAACAATCAAAAACATTTATCCCCAGAGGAAACATAAAAAGCTATTTTCCACATTTTAAAGAAAATCTCACCATTCTTAAATCTCTCTTGGAAAAGAGAAAACAACTTATTGATTCTGATGATCCGAATGTCAACTCTAGGACTACTTTAAATAAAATTAATGCTGAAATCAAACTAGCTTATGCCCAACTTAAAAGATATAGATGGAACGATCTCTGTAGCAAAATTGATCCAAGAACCTCAAACACTAAACTTTGGAAAATTATTAAAGGCATTAACAGAGAGCAAATTCAGACTGAAGACTGCAACTCTATCAAAAACGACAATGGGGAAATGTTCCCAGATGACAAATCTGCGGCCAATGGCCTTGCGAACCACTACCAACGGATTAGCAGACTCAATTTCTCGATTGAGGATAGGCCAATTCTGACTAAAGCAAGACGCATCGTGCACGATTGTCGAAGCACTGATATTGGAGATTCTTCTTTAGCCAAACCCTTTTCTATGCGTGAATTACTCCTGGCAATGGCACTTTTTGATATGACCAAATATCCTGGCCCAGATGGTCTTTATGGCTGTATGCTTGAAAACCTTGGCAGCTCAGGGAAGCAATGGCTACTAAACATCATTAATCAATCCTGGAGACAAGGGCGACTTCCACAGGAATGGAAGAGAGCCACTATTATTCCAATCAAAAAACCAAACAAGAATACTTGCTCCTCGGAAGATTTTAGACCCACTGCCCTTACATGCACTTCTAGCAAGTTAATGGAAAAAATGTTCCTAACAAGACTCAATTTTATCCTGGATAAAAAGCAACTCATTCCCAGAGAACAATATGGATTCAGAAAGGGCCATAGCACAACAGATCAAGTCCTACTGTTTGCGCAAACCATCAGGGATGCCCAGAATCTCAAACCTACTCATCATAGTGCCGCTGCTTTACTAGATCTTACTAAAGCTTTTGACAGGGTTTGGAAACACAAACTGATCGTAAAGCTTCATGACACCTTCAACATACGAGGTAATGCCCTAGTATGAATTTCAGACTATCTTCAACAAAGATCTATCAAGGTTAAATATAATGAAACACTTTCTGACACCTATAAACTGAGCCAAGCAGTTCCCCAAGGAACCGTACTTAGACCTACTCTGTTCACCCTTTATTTGGCTGGCATTGAGCGGACAATTACCCCGGGCACAAATATTGGACTCTTTGCTGATGACATTGTCCCTTGGAGCTCAGGAAACAATCTGGATGACTTGGAGTCCAGACTCAACGCTTCTTTCGAATTTATCTCTTTTTTTGCTGATGACCATAAACTTCACTTCAATCCAAGCAAATCTACAACCACCTTCTTCACTACAAATAAGCATTTGTATAATTATCACCCAAAACTGGTCTTTGAGAGCCAGGAACTTATCTATGAGAAACATCCAAAATACTTAGGCTTTATTCTTGACCCTGAATTTACCAGCAATAAGCATATTGAACATATTACCTTGAAAGCTAGAAAGCGTTTGATCATCTTGAAGCACATCGCTGTCAGAGACTGGGGTGCGGATGCGACCACTCTGAGAACTAGCTTTCTGGCTCTCATAAGGCCTATTCTCGAATACGGTTCACCAATTTTCTGCTGTGTCTCTGAGACCAATCTAAATAAACTTGAATAGGTCTAACTTAGTGCTGCCCGTATTATCACAGGTTTGAAACAGAGTTGCCCAGCCAACATTGCACGTTATGAAGCTAACCTTTTGCCTCTCCATACCAGAAGACAAGCCAGCCTGGTAAAGTATTATTACAAGCTCCTCAGCTTTGGACAACATAACAAGATTTCCGAATACCTCAGTAATTGGATTCCCAAAGGCTCAGGAAAAGCAGTCCATTCAGCCAAATAGTTTTTCAAAACCTCCTTGTCGGTAATGTAGAGCCGCACTCCCTTCACAGTTCTTTGACACCTCCTGAAGATCTTCCAGAAGTTTTCTTCCATTTCAACCTTCCCGCTCCTGACAATAAGAAGGAATTCCTGCCCGAACAGCTAAAGCAACTGGCTCTCGAAATTATTTACTCTGTTCCAAAACAAGACGCAAAAATTTTCACTGACGGCAGCAAAATCGATAGTCATGTTGGTAGAGGAGTCCACATCGAGACTCCTGATGAAAAATTTTCTCTTTGCCAGCGTAACCCAGACTTCTGCTCCGTTTTCAGAAGTGAACTTCTGGCTATCAACAGGGGTCTGGAATTTGTTATGCAAAATGACCTTTATTTTAAAGACATTTGGATATTCTCTGATAGCCGCAGCTCCCTACAACATCTCAACAACCGGACCCAAATTGGCGACAAAACCAGTATTTCCATCGTAAACAACCTAAAACTCTTGTCCCTCCAACATAATATTCACCTGCAATGGGCTCCTTCTCACGTCGGTATCTATGGTAATGATTTAGCGGACAGCCTAGCTAAAAAGGGTTGCAGCCAACCACACCCTACCTCTTCTGATCTTACCTATCTTGACACTTTACTCCCTGAAGAAATCCCAGCTTCTCAGAGACTGGTTGATTCCCCTCACCCATCCACCATTGGTACAAGGGAAATAAGCCTGGAGCTTCTTTGACCCTTCCCTTTGAAAGGAGAGTCTGCACCACCATTTCCCACCTAGCTACTGGCCATCTTAAAGGTTTACTATTTTCTGAGGGAACTAAAACCTACCCCCTCTGCCCTAAATGCCATCTGCACCGGGCTTCCGCCGATCACATCCTGAACTGTCTTGGTCTTCTCTGGGAAGACATTTACTCTACTCCTCTTTTGGTGTTTGATTTTCTTCAGGTCAACGGGTTCATAGATCTGGTCTGACTTCGTCAGGCCAGAAGAGGATAAGCAACAACACAACAGGAGCGTAGGAGTACATAAAGCTATGTTGCATACGAGTACAAAGTTATCGAAAATATATAACGATTTGCATACAGCTTGTACAGAAAGAAAATAACGAAATCATTATTCAAACGAGGATAATTACCACTCTAACCCTGAGTTGATGTTCTGTATGTACTATAAAACTGAGATGTAAAGCATATCCGAAATTGGAGTTGGAAAAACTCTAAAAATTGTGGATTATTTCAAGTTGAAACCGAATCGCAACCTTTCACAAACCCTTCAAAATGTTAAGTTAAACCTAAACTCCAATAAATAAGAAAGCTTACGCCAAGATCGGATGCTATAAATTATTTTTACCGATCTTGCCGTCTGTAAGACATCAACGGCTATTGTTTACAATTAGAACAGCAGAAGTTGGAAGTTAGTTATAGCCTCGCACGACACTGAACTTCTCCCAAGAACGGAAGTGAGCAGTTATTAAATGTATACATGTTTTTAGTTGCATAAAAAAGTTAATTACTTTTTAATAAAAATATGCATATAAATCTATTATCAGTATTAATATTTTTGTAATATTTAATCTCTATCCGCTTGGTTTTGTTTAAAGTAGTTCGAATTCATATTCTCTCTGTGCTATGTGCCTATTTGATTTGCAAACTAATTTCATTTTTAGGATTAGTGTATTTATGCTTTCACATCATATTGTAAATATAAGTTTTGGTGTTACTGAAAACCAAACATGGCGGTGGCTACTTTGCATTAAGTGAAGTAAAAGAACATTCTTCGTGTACTGCAACAACTAAATCCAAAAGTGACATGTGATGTAAAGTAGTTGCCACCATTTTTGGCGTTGAATTACACTGAATTTTTTACAATGCACTATAACCAAAATAGATTCTAAAGATATTAATACACCACTTTATAGTTTTCCCCAAAAAGTTTATTCTTTATAGACCACTTTTATCCAAATACCACAGGTATTCAAGGAAACCAAACAGTTAATCGATTGTTTTAAAAACAATCATTTATTCAGTGAATGGAAGACTCTGATTAGTCATTCTTTTGTTGCGGCTGCAAATTTTCTCTTCCATATTGTTTTTGTAGGGTTTTAATCTATTAGTCATACTCTAGAAAAGCTTTATTTCCCCGCAAGCAGTGAAAACTATTTCGATTTTAAGTCTATCTAAAATTTACAAAGGAAAGGCGCTTTTGAGAGAGCGCGCTGCCAGTAATATTTTCAGTCTGTGCCGCTCAGAACAACAGAAGAATCGGAGGCACGCAAGCGCTTTTCTGAATTACATCAACGAAGAGATTTCCGAACAAGTTGGTGGAAGGTTTTAACACTTTTCCCTTCATTCGAAACAACTCCCAGACTCTATTAAAATCCGAAATGCAATGAGAGGAGAAACCTTCCAGTGTTCGGAATTTAATCTGATTCGGGACGGAAATCTGTTGCCATCATTTGCGAACTAAATAAGGTCAGAGGGGGCATCCAAACAAAACTCGTTCTATTCACGGAAAGAGAAATGCTCGAATCAACACAAAAGGAATTAGTTCGAAATGGGCATTAAAATTGACCGTTCTGAAAGGACCGAAGCGGCCCTTTTAGATCCCTTTAGCTTGTTGCCATGGTAGGGAATCGAATGACCAAAACATCGAGGGACTAATAACGCTTAAGTCTCCCGGCATCTTTCGAAATCCTCTCTTCCCTATTTCTGTAGTACTTTTCACAACTGCTACCGGACTACTTAGAGACTGTTAGAATTAAGCTAGTCTCTGCTGCCCCCGTCTAAATGGATTATTTTAAGAATTCCGACATAAAGCAGAGAATAAAACTTTTACGTTCAGGTATAAAATTATAGTTGATATAGTTTTCTATAAAAATCTTTCAACTCTTACAAGCAGGTCCTTTTTTTCAAGTTTATTTAAATCCAATGTCAAATAAATTTGCTGGAAAAAGATGCGATTCAATAACCATCGCAAATAATTAAAGATGAACGAAAGATTTAAATTTTAAAAATATATGATTCCATCCCATACGATAACATATTTTGCAAGTAATTGAATTGAAAGTAAATAATTTTAAAAACATAGAATTACACCTCACACGATAACATGTTTTGGAAGTAATTGAATTAAAAGTAAATAATTTTAAAAAGATATGATTCCATCCCATAAGATTGCAAAGAATTGAATTGAAAGTAAATAATTATTTTAAAAAGAAGATAGGATTCTTCTCCACATGATAACATGTTTTGCAAGTAATTGAATTGAAAGTAAATTATTAATATTAAAAAAGATAGGATTCCACCCCCATACGATAACATGTTTTACAAGTAATTGAATTAAAAGTAAATAATTTTAAGAAGATATGATTCCATCCCATAAGATTGCAAAGAATTGAATTGAAAGTAAATAATTATTTTAAAAAGAAGATAGGATTCTTCTCCACATGATAACATGTTTTGCAAGTAATTGAATTGAAAGTAAATTATTAATATTAAAAAAGATAGGATTCCACCCCCATACGATAACATGTTTTGCAAGCAATTGAATTAAGAGCAAATATTTTTAAAAATATGGGATTCCACCGCATACGATAACATGTTATTTTTATCTTTGCAAGCAATTGAATGGAAAATAAATAATTAATTTTAAAATTTTAAAAAGATATGATTCCATCCTATACGAACTTAACTTTCGCAAAGAATTTTAATTAAAAGTTAAAAGTTTTAAAATATAAAATCCCTTGCAATGACCATCGCTATAAACTCAATTGGAAACAAAGAAACTAACTTTGCAAAACATAAATAGATTGCAATTACAAGATGCTTGAAAAAATATGAACTTAAATGATTGGCCCGATTGGCAGTAAGTATCGTATTGCGATTTGAAATTTTATAAATTGCATACGCTTCAATTATTTCTGAACTGAAGCTAAATACTCCATAGCTAGAAGTACAAATACTGCATATTGAAGCTAAATACTCCATACTGAAGCTAAATACTCCATACTGAAGCTAAATACTCTAAATACTCCATAACTAAAAAAGTAAAGCGCAGTAAGATTTTTTTTAAAAGAAAATAAGGCTTCCGTATAAATAAATAACGTATGTGTTAATTATTTTACAAATGAATAAGTGTATATAATTCAGATGAATAAATTAAATCAAATGAATAATTTTCAAATTACTAAGTTCGTTACATAAAATGAATAATGAATTTTTTTTTTTTTTTTTTTTTTTTTTTTTTGTAGAAAAACATTGCTAAAGCAACTCATAAAGCGAAAAATTAATGACTTCTTTTTCACTTTTACTTTTAAGAGACAACAAAATCTTCAAGAATTTCATCACATGAACTTTTTTATAAGATAGAAACAATTTAAAAGTGTGTGTATAAACATCTATTGTTCTAAATACAACTTTTTATGTTTTTTTAATACAATCTTATATTTCTTAACTATACAAAAAGCGTTAAAACAAATGATTTTTTTTTTTTTTTTGCAGTCAGAATTGTTACGTTTTTCTCCCAATTTATTCAAATAATTCTAAACGCAAACAATTGAAACATCGAAAGCAAGATAGAAGGCACACTTTTATCAGAAGATAGCTGTAAAATACGTGATTAAAGACGATTTCTCGCCAACTCAAGAGCACTCCTGTGCTCGCAGAAGTCATTAAGGTGGAGTATAATTAAAAGAAATGACAAAATATTGACTAATTAGCCACTTTTCGTGGCAGACGTTAATTAATTACGATTCAAGCCGCATTCTATCCTGACAGAAGCGCCACCTAATTTTTCTTTGCGAAAGTCTTTTATTTTTTTCCCTTATTTATTTCTCCCTCAATTACTCCTTCAACCGACCACGTGGTTCCGTAATGAGCTTTCGAATAGAAACGATGACGATGCAATGCAGAAAGAAAAATCGATGAATCGTTTGATTTTGAAGGCTTCATTTTCTTCTCGTCTGCGCCCGTGAATTTCAAAGATGAAACCGATATCCGGTGATTTGCCTCGCATTTAAACTTACGGGTTTATCAGAAAACGTTTATCAACATATTATTGTTAAATCATTTATGGATAATTTTCTGCGTATTGTACGCATCATTTGCTTAATCTATCAGGCTTTCTATGACTTTGAATGATATGTGAAAGTTAAAGATTATTATAATATTTGTATTAAATATGCATTTTCAAAATACTTATACAATCTTTTAAAGCAATAAAATTATACAAATGAGTATAATACATTCTACAATACTATATATGTATTTTAAACTTTTTAAGATGGGGATCGCATCGTACCTTCGACCAATTATAATTTTATTATTTAATTCAAAAAGTAAGAACTTGAAGAATTTCACATTCTAATAATCAATGTTATCAACGTAATATAATGTTATCAACGCAATGTAGAGTAATTCGCACTTTATAAGAATACCTGTAAAATTTATTACTTTACAGAAAATATCAAAATTTTTACATATTTGTGAGTGGTATAGTCCACAGGGACATTTTTATTGGACCGAACCAAGTTACAATACTAAGACTAGTCTAAGATATATTTTTTAGATTTTTGTAGAACCTTTATACCTTTTTTTTAAAAAAATAGTATTTTATCTTAAAAAGAATGATATATTAATGTAGCTTAATTGGGTATAATATAAAAAAAAACAACTACTTCCACTTAGTAGGAATAACATTTACCATGACGCAATGCTAAATTCTATGCCACTATCCACATAAATCAATTATTAATCAAAAATCGAATATCAATTACTTTTCTTTATAATGCAATAAAATCTGGCGAGCAGCTATTTAAACGATCAAACACTTCGTTTGTTTATTTGTGGCTTGAAGTTAGGCTCGCAGAAAATGCCGTTCATGGGTTAAATTAAGTAGGAATAACACAACCTGTGACGTAGGCTATAGTATACCCAATTCTATTTATAAATGCACGTTTTATGAGGCTTGATTTTGTTATCTAAGAGACTGAAAAAAAATTACTCAGTAACCGGAAAAATCAAATAATGCCTGACTAACCAGAGCCGTTCATCAGTGCATCAGATAATACCGATTTGGGGACAAAATCTCACAAGGTCAAAATCTCATGTGGGTGTAATATCTCGTTCACTGATTTTTATTAATTTAAGAACAGGACATCTTTTTTTTTAAAAAAAACTCACTTTTTTTAATCTTGAAATAGACCTTTGAGAAGTTAGTTTTTATTTATTTCAGTTCTATTTATTCATTTTTATTTATTTATCAGTTTTTACAAGATATACAAGATAAAGAAGATGCTTTTAAACGTACAATAAGATTATACTCAAATTATGTGCAATTGCATGGAGGTAGTTTTCCATTTATTTGTTACCGTGATTTTGAAATGACTTTGTGATTTTTTCTATTGGTTCCATGGGCCAACCAATAAGTGAGAGTTCATTGTAATTACATGGTGTAAATTATTCAACGAAAAGAAATCATAGTGATTTGGATGTAACGGGGCTGTACATATTTTTAAGATACAAAATATTCAAAAAATCATTTTAAATCTGGTTAAGTTGAATTTTTAAAGATCTGCAGGTTTAAAAAGGAGTGTGAGCTCAAAATCACATATCCAGTGATATTCTGGCAGTTAGATTTCGTCCTCCTATTGTTACAACAGTACCTGTAGCTGCAAACATTCCTGCATCTGTTCTTACTGCCAGACTTCAAGTTTGAAGGAACAAGATTCGAATAAGAAGAACGATAAGTCAGAATTCATGAGTTCGAAAGACCACTGGAAGAGGGAGAAAGATGAACGTGATTCAAAAGAGAAAAAAAGGGCATTTTCTTTCTTTGCAGACCTATTTATTTCTTTATTTTTTTAACTTTATTTCGGACTTTTACATATAAATTAACATATTAACTGTAAATGTAGTTTTTACGATTTTTCTTTTACACTCATTACGAGAATGGTTCTGATTGGATATTTTAGATGTATGCTTGCTTATATAAGACAGATTGTAATTAGATTTGCAATTGAAAAGATTATGGTGAGAGTAAAATACTCTTGTTGATTTTGTTTTCCAGAAAAATACGTGATCTTTAATTTACGTTATTTTAGTTTCCTGTTTAATAAAGTTTTTTTTTCTTTATTTTTTCTGCATGTTCAAAGATGAGTTTTCAATTATGCTTGACTGGCATTTAAACTAAACTATTCCAGTAATTACGATTGTACCAGTTGTAGTTACAGATATACTTGTATCTGCTGCTACAAAGATAAAAATGTACCTGTTGTAACAGATAAACCTGTACTTGTTACAGATATCAATTTCATATACTGAATGCGGAAATTTTCTGCCAACTACTACGCTTTCAGCAAAATATTTTACAGAGTGGTAGACAATTAAAAACCAAAGCTTTCAGAATTTTCGGTGCTTTTATTAACATATTAAAAGTCTCACCACAAAAGAAATAGACCAAAGTGACGTTGCACATGAACTTTTAAATCATTTATTTATAGTGATGTGGAAAATAAGTTTAAACGAATAAAAAATACATTAAAACATATACTTAGCTACCACCCGAATAAATTTTTACAAAAAGCATGGAAAGTTGGCAGCCTTGGGAAAGCAGAAATTTGCATTGATCCAATGTATGTGCGGTCCAAGTTGCAACGCTCTCTCCTGCATTAGCCGTTTTGCTTTAAAACCTGCTCGATCAATTTTTTATTTGAATTTAACTTTTGAAACATTTTTTTATGAGTCTATTCTTTTACCATCACTAATCATTCTCGTTATGTTACGTTCAATAATTATTCTACGTATAAGCAATTATTTATCTGGAATAGCAATTATTATAATCGATGTTCTAAATATATCTGTTTGGAAAGATAATAATCAGCTAATTATCTGCTACCTTCATTAAATATTTTCTGCCTTAAAACTATCCATTTTGATAAGCAAAAAAATATTCTTATAACCTGATAACTTCAATAGTCGTACTTCGTATAACGATTAGGGGAAAAAAATTATTAGGATCTTTAACCTTCAGAAGTCCCTTGATTATTTTCCTATAAAATTCTAAACTTCTGATGTTTTACATATAATTCCCTTTAAAAAGTGCTTATTTGCGGAAGGAAAAATTATTTGTAAGCTCATTTTGTAAATATAATTATGTAAAAATCAGTCTCTTTGTACAGCATTTTTAACACATTTGCTAACAATCGTGATATTTATAGTATACTAGTGGACTGCGCCCCCTGCTCGCTAACGCTTGCCAACCCCCGTAAATTGCTACGCAATCTTATATTTTTTGCTTCGCAAATCAAGCTTGCTTCGCTCGCTACAAACTTAGGTACATTACAAATGCACAAAATTCTAAGAATTCAAAACAATCATTCAAATCCACATAACAACTTTCTTTTTTAAAAAAATTACATATTTTTAGAGAATACTAAGTCATTAAAATAAATTTGAATTCAAATAAATGACATATAATTCGTTAAACCTATTAGAAATGTGCTATAGTATAAAATCTTGAAGCGTAAGAGCGCGACTAAGACTCATTTTTCTATGAATAACTAATAACAATAATAAAACAAATAAATTCGTGATATAAATCAAAAATCGTCAAATAAATTAGTAATATATAAATTCGCGAAAAAAAGCGCTTTCGACAAAATACTAAAATAGAGATCTATCGACAAACACTACTCACTTCTGCCTAGCTTAATAGTATGAGATTACCGCAGCTGATAGAATGCTCTCTCTGGTTATTTCAGTTTCCGTTTTTAAAAGCGCTATATGTTGAGCCACTTATGCTAGATTTGGCACGTGACATTTTTAGCGGCAATCATTGGTCGATTTTCTAGCATTGCCATTCGGGGAGTTGTAATGAGGCTTTTTTTTGTCGCCGTGTAAGAGAAATATATATATATATATATATATATATATATATATATATATATATATATATATATATATATATATATATATATATATATATAGATATTTGAATGTCTTTAAAAGTTTCATGTCTAAATTATTTATTATTGCCTTTTTTTTCTTTCTCATTGTACACTACTGTAATCACATACTTTACCGGAAGTATATTTCCTCGATAAAGTAAACATAAAATAATTATTCTACATCTAACAATCATCTATTTAGAATTTGCAATAGTTATTATCTGCTATCTTCAATAAATATTATAAGAACAGTATTTATTATTATTTTAAAAGGCATACGTAATTTCCTGTCGTTTTAAAAATCAATTTACTTTGATGATTTAGTCATTTTGCCACCTGGTCAAGAAATTGACCTATAATCTAGTCAAATTTTTATGCTTTTGATTAAGTTATCCTACGTAACCATACTTAGCATTTAAAAAATATAAAAAGGAGTTTTTGAAGACAGTACAAGTACCTTTTTTGAAGAGTTCAGGATTAAAACTCATGCCAGTAAGGTTTTTTTTTTTTAAACACTTTGACATAGAATTTTTATTAAATATATTTTTCTTACTTTTTTCTTCGTTTTGTACCAATTTAGAAAAATAAATTAGTAAAAAATATTATACTTGGTATTTTAATAATTTATGGTTATAAAATACAGCATGAAATACAGCATGTCTTTTTCTGCGTTAAAGGTAAAACTTCCAAAGACAGCTCACTTCCAAACAATAATTTTTCAAATTTGATCGTCTTTGCAGTTATTTAGATCTAAGAGATTAATCATTGAAATTTCTTTGGTTTACGAAATCAATTATTAATAAAATTTTGAGCATGAATGAAAAAAATGTACCTTCAAAATACTTTTTCTTGGATTTTATATTTTATTGCAGATATACTATACAATTAAAAAATAGTATCTATTATAATTAAAAAATACCGAAATATCTTTTTACCTGAAAAGAGTGTCAGATAAATACATAAAAGAGACACCAGTGTCCGATCTGCCTCAAAGGGTTTAAGTGGGGGGGGGGGATTTTTTTCAACTATTTTAAGAAATTACCTCAAATTTTTAGGTATATATTTTTAATGGATATTTTAAAAAGATTTAATCTATTTTCTTTAAAATCGAAAATATTTGTTACCCATAGCTAAACATAACCGTGCATAAACCTAACTAATGCTTACTTCGATCATTTGTAACATTAATCTGTTTGAATAGCAGCAATAGCATTTCCAAAATAATTCAGACTTATTTGACAGAAAAATTTATGAAAAATATTGAATACTTTCATCGAGCGCAAGTTTTGAACCAGATATCTCACAAATAAAAGGCATTCCTTTATCTATTCATATTTTATACAACTGTTGCCATTTCTTTTCAGATAGGTAATTTTTTTTTCCTTTGCGAAGACTAACTTAAGCATGACAGAAGGATAAAAATGAATAACAATGTTTCCTTTAAAGGAATTGGGTACTTGCACTTCAAGAAAAAGTAAATTACGATGCCCACACATGTGACCTGTGGCTTCGGCGCCAGCAAATTGGAGCAAATTGGCGTGTTTAAGTTGAGCTAAGTTTCTTCACATAAATTAAAATGTTAACTAAAGTGAAATTAATTAAATCCAGCACCTTATCACACATCGAATTTATTGAAATGTAATTCTTTCTTGTCTACGTCTGTTACTTACCTTAGAATTTTTTTTTTTTTACTGTAACCCTGACATATTTTTGTTTTGTGTACCTGGCAACTTTGATGTATAATTAGTTTATTTATGTTCCGCACGGCTTCATGCCTGTCTGTGTTAAGAAACATAAATAATTGAAATATACGGAAAGAATTTTTGCGTAAGAATACAGAATGTGTCACTTAAGTGAATTGATACTTGATGAGCTTGGTTTACTCGAAATAAAATTAGAAGAGCAGTTGCGAACGTAAACAAATGCCACGTTTCAACAACCAATCAGGATCGAGACACCCACACTACGTCACTTGCAGGTACCCCATTCATAAAAGCTTCGTATGATACCATTTTATTTTATTTTTTTTTACATTAGGTACCCTTCTTGTTATAGTTATATTAAGAATCTAATTGATTTAATTAACAATACTGTAATCTTTCAAAGTATACATTTAAATAAGATTTTTTTTATTTTATATATTGCTATCTTTTGCTATTTTTTACATCATATTTTAGCATAATTTTGTTCGATCACGCAACATGAAATGACATTTGACAGTTAAAGGAATTCAGAAATCAGAAAGCGGTTTTAAATTCGCACGCTGAATAAAATATGAATTCGAATCATTTTTAAATCGAGAAATGTAAAAATTGGACAAGTTGAAGATCTACAGAAAATGAGTTTGATGAATATATCTGATGAATATATCTGAAAAATATATCTGAACTATGATTTAAAATGCTGCGTTAACATGGGGTCCCCAGTACTGAGTTCTTGCACAAAATAAAGATATTTGTACATTGAAAATAAATGAAAAGTATGAAGGGAAAAAAACATGCGCCTTTTTTTTTAAACCAAAATCATACTTAATCCCATTTTTTAATCACATTTTATTTTAAACAATATGAATTTTTTGAGAAGTTAAAAGAGAAAATAAAATAGATTTTTGCAAAAGTTAAAATAAAATAAACGTTAAAGTTAAAATAATAAGTAATAAGTTTGCAAAAGTTGGAATAATAAGTTCAATAGCAAAACAAGTAAATAACTTAGCAATGAGCAAAATATTAGATTATATTTTGAATGAAGATCGACAGCAAAATAAATCAATGCATTTAGCAACGAAGAGCATCTTAAGGAATATTTTATAAACAAACTGTTTCGAAATTAATATACATACATAGTGCAATTTTTTAAAAGTAATCGATTTTTAAATTAAAAATATGTCTTATGAACAGCTTTTTGATGTTTCAATGCTTTTTAAAACTAATTTCACAAAATATTAGAATAAATGAAATATAACATTCAAGAATATAAAATTCAGGAATAAGTATGGCATTTAATGCTTAAAATATTATTTCCTTGACGAAGTTTTAAATTTTTTTTTATTCGAACTTTAATTTGTGAAAATGAAACATGCATTTTTATTTTTACCCATTTCTTAATTACTTTAATATGCATACATAAAGTAGGAAAAAATAACTTCCATGCAAAACACAATAATTTTAATGCTGAACATGAAACATTGCTCTCTATAGCGAGTCGCGTTCATTTCAGCGAAAATCACATTCATAGACAGGCCGCTTCATCGACACCACTAGGCCATTTCGTCGACCGGGTCATTTCGTCGACCGGGTCATTTCATCGACCGAGTCATTTCGTCGACCGGGTCATTTCGTCGACCGGGTCATTTCGTCGACAAGGTCGTTTTGTCGACACGTTCTTCCGTTGAAAGTGTTATTTTGTAGATAAGGTCCTGACTCCCTGTAACATATTTATAAGTGTTCAAAGTGTGAAGAAACTCTTGGTCTTAAAATTGCAACCATGGAATAAGCTATGCCTAACTCAAGAAATGCAGAGCTCGATAACTCAATGTCTCAGTAAAACCTTCTCCTTTTTGGAATGAAACTCTGAAATTATGGTTTGCGCATATTGAAGATCAATTTACGAATTGTAATGTCTCACCCAAACTTACAAAATGTAACACTATCATTTCTACCTTGGATCAAAATTATAATGAATATAAAATTCGACTACTTTTGGTCTTAACGCAAAATGTAACAAATGCTCTTCTTTGACACGCAAGTCAATTAATATTTTTATTTCATTCCTCGCACAAGAATTTTTAACAGATGCCAAAGCCTTTATTTTTGTTGTTTAGTGATTTAAGCCCAAATCGCTGTTTCCAAGATGTACTAAAAACGGGAAAACCCCTCGAATTCAGATCTGGTAAATAAAGTGGCAATCACTGTGCTGGAGCAAATTGCGCCTTTCACCATTCGTACGATCAATTTTCTGAAGTATAAATGTTGGAAGGCCTATTTTCTGTGTTCAAAGTCCTTGCGAAGCAAAGAAAGCATAATTTTTGTTAATAAATACACTTGATTATTAACTTCCTTAAAAAAAATTTAAAAATAATAGTATTACGAAAAGAGAAATTTATAAATAACCCCATTTTCGTTTTGGAATAAACTCATAAGTTTTTATTTTAAAAAAAATTAATGTGATAGTAATTTTGTAAATAATGGCAAAAGTTATGTAAATACCACAAGACCCATAGAAGTCCATTAATGTTAAACACCTTAAGACCTAAAACTATAGACATTTTTTAATCCTTACCCATTTTTATTACCACGAAACACTACATTCCAAAATTACATACGCTGAACACGTCCGGACATGCTATTTATTCTTACCACTCAATCAATTCTTTCAAAACTATGTCTACACCTGTTCACGCAAAAGGCAGATTCAAAATAGAACCATTGAACATTTCTTTGTTTCTTACATTTTTCAGCTCCTCCTACCTATTCCCAATCCGAGTGAAACAAAAAGGGGAGGGGGTTAAAAAGGATAAAAGGGGGTGACTTAACTACCCTTGTACTTCTTTCCATTAACAGCGAGTCGACCTGTGTTCCTTTTAATGAGTGGAGAGAATCTGAGCGGATGCTTTTATTGAAATTTCCATTACCCTCAATTAGTCTGTGAGATTTTGGGATCGGGATAGGGTATGTATGGGTGAAGGGCATTTAATCACCGAACGTGCTACTCGCCCACTCCCCAGGGGTTATTAAGAGGGGTGTAGAAGGGTTGTAGGTGCGAAGATTTCGATGTCTGGGGACGCTTGTCGCGTTCCGAAGTAATTTATGATTCGCCTGAAAGATTCTGAATTTCCTCAGGTAAACAGGGCGTTATGGCGGTATTAAGAACAATGGTTTCTTCTCTCCGGGAAACTTTCTTCTGAAAGGAAAAGTTGGAGTGATGCTGCCTTGCTTCAAATATGTTGTTATTACGCCTGTTTTAGTTTTGTAAATGTTGTAGTTTGTGGTATAATTACGCTTGTTCTTTGAATGTTTCGGTAGTTTTGTTTACTTTTTTGTTTGTGCATCACAGTGAAATAAAATTTTGAGTATTAATTAAATTTGTTTACAAGAAAACTAGTACTCAATAAAATATTCCAAACTGTTATTCTGAGATTTAAAAAAAAAAAAAAAAAGAGAGAGAGAAAGAAAAAAAGAAAAAAAATTATTTACAATTTGAGTGCTCGGTTTTGTAGTTAACGTTTATTTTCTTTTGGTTATTGTAGTGGAATAATTTTTAAAAATTAATTAAAATTACTTACAAAAAAATAGGACTATCCAAACTGCTATTCATAGTTTTAAAAAGAAACTGATTTTTTAATTACAATTTGAATAATAGATTTTGTAGTTAACGTTTATTTTCTTTCAATTATTGGGATGAAATAATTTTTAAAAAATAATTAAAATTACTTGCGAAAGAAATAAAAAAATAGGTCTATCCAAACTGTTACTCAGAGTTTTAAGAAAAAAAACTGATTTATTAATTACAATTCGAATAATCGATTTTGTAATTAACGTTACTTTTGTTTTGATTATTGAAGTAGAATAATCTTTAAAAATTGATTAAAATTGCTTACAAAAAAAAAATAGAACATTCCAAACTATTACACGCAGATTAAAAGTAAAATTTATTTATTAATTACAATTTAAGTGCCCGATGCTTTATTAACGGTTATTTTCTTTCGGGTGTTGGAGTAAAAACATTTTTCAAAAAGTTATTAAAGTTGTTTACGAGATAACTAAAATATTCCAAATTGCTACTCAGGAAAGGAAAAATTGTAAGGTTATTAATTTAAATTTAAATTTTCAGCATTTTTTAGATAACAAAGGGCAATAACTTATGAAAAACTAAAACTGTAATAAATAAATAGAACTTATTATGTCACTTCAAACTGTTACTAAAAGATAAAAAATTTTGAACTTATCTGAAACAATTAATCCAATTGATAATTGGATTAAAACTTAATGATATTCCAAAAACTTTTATAAATAGCAAGAGGTTGTGCGTCGCTTTATTAGCATTTTTTATTGTTTGAGTATTACAGAAGAATATTTTTCGAAAATTATTTAGTTTGTTATTACAGGCGAAATAGTACTTAATGTACTACTTCAAACTTTTACTCACAGATCTAATAAAAAAAGAAGAAAAAAAATTTATAACACTTTGACCATTTAGTATTTTAATTTGTGTTTATTTCCTTTCAAGTTTAATGGTAAAAGAGTTATTGAACTTAAATTAAATTTATTTATGCAATGTCCATGTTTCGTCTTTTGATAAATTTTTCCATATTTTAAATTTCTTTTTTCTCTATGAGATTTTTTGTGCTTTTCTCACTAGAAAGACGATTATTGGTGAAAACACGCAGAAATTTTCTATTATTTTCAATACTGACAGGTTAGAGATGTATACAATAACTTAGTAAAATTATAGACCTTTTTAAAAGATAAATTTAATGAGAAATGTTGAAATCTAGTTTATATTTCGAACCTTTTTACAAATCCGCTCATCAATTATTTCATCTTTCTATTATAAATCAAACCTTTTTTTCTTCAACTCGGAGAGAAAATTTGATATTACATTTTCACAAAAGAAAATATATATAACAGCATAAAATCATTTTTCCACCTAAAAGTCAATCAACAAGGCATTAGATTGAATTTTCAACCCATGTAATTCATTATCAAAAGCGATATCATTTAAACCAACACATCCGGACATCAAATCCAATGTAATCAAATTACATCGAAACCCATATAATCATTTCTTATGATGAGGCTTTATATCAATGAAACTTAGTGTAATATAGAGGAATTTAATGGAATCGAGATGAATAGATTCAAATATATAAACGATTCAATTATAATTGATAATATAATCACGATTAAAGAAAATATCATTACAAATTCCTAAACTTAACAATTTTAAATTTAAAAAAAAAATCAAAATCTGCAAAAAAAAACTATTTAACAGTTATCGAAGACTGATAATGTAAAAATGAGATTTTTTACCGATAAATTTATTTACTCTGATATTTTTTGGGACTAATCAAATTATGTATTGCACTTTTTTTTTCATATCAGTGCAATGCTTGTTGAGAATTCTAAAGCATTAGTAATTTTTTGAGTACAGTTACAATTTAAATTACAATTCTGTTTTATTAAAATACATCATTGTTTCTTTTAGATTATTTGCTCGAAGCAGAACCAGAATTTGCAGAATCCATTCAAAACGTAACAATTGCAATCGGTAGAGATGCTCAACTTAGCTGCACTGTGGAAAATTTAGGCACGTACAGAGTAAGTTCCTTTCATGGTTTCTGCTTCCGACAAAATGTTAAGGGTCATATTTATGGTCTAATGTAAATTTTGTTAAGTAACGTAGCTTGTTAAAGTATTTTTAAGTGAAAAATTTTAGATTGATTATTTACGTGGCTTTGTTAAGAAACAATTGTTAGGGCTGTTTTTCGAATGCTATGTTATCACATATATCGTAATTACACGTATTATATGCGCATAATATAATACGTACTATTATTATAATATGCTATTACATAAAGAATATGATACATAAACATATGCTACTTTTATAATATTATGTTATTATATAACGTGTTGTATAATAATATACTATTTTTCTAAGGATAAAATATTATGCTATCAATTCATAATATGCTATTTTTTAATATTTAGAACATTACTATACTATTTTTTCACATTTGCTGTATGTTAGTATTCCTGACTGTTAAGCTGTTTCTCAAAGGCTCCGTCGTAATATGAAATGATGTTTTTTTGCGAATATGCTATTTTTATAACTGCTGTGAATTTGAAACTCATGAATGTTCGGTCAAGTTTAGCCTATATAAAGCCACTGTGTTTACTTTGAAAATGGCGCAGAACATCTTTATGGAGAAAAGTAACAGTTTTGTGAAAATAAAAAGAGCTCGTGGTCTAATTTTTTATTATTTAAAAACTTACTCCAATGCTGCATTACTTGGGCTCATAAAAATTTGAAAAAACTGAGAAGAAGGCAGAGATTTTGATAATTTTCATCTAGGTGGGAAAATGTTGCCAAATTGGCGATTTTTTAAAAAAGTTTAATAAATTTTAAAATATTTAAGTTATTTGTCGGTTTTAAAGCCCAGATAATTCTTCGTGGTAAGATTATATATACATATATATATATATAGTTTAAAATCATCACATTTCTTCCAGTGTAAAGTACTTAATCTATGACTTTCTTTTATTTTCCTTGGTGACGGAGCCTCGAAAAAGAGCGTCAAGTGAAATTTGACCTATATTTAGCCAACACCTTCAATACTTATTCTGAAAATGACGTAAAAAGACATCCTAGTTTTGAGAAACTGTTAAGCTTTTGTGATCTAATCTTTTAATATTTCAAAATCAACTCCAACACAGAGTTATCTGGGTTAATTAAAATTTACAATAATAGAGAATTATTCGTAGATTTTTAATAATTTTTATCTAGGTGAAAAAATCTCTCCAAATGGGCAATTTTTTTTTTTTAAATTTACTAACTTTTAAAATATTTTAGTTATTTATCAGTTTAAACGCATAAAGTCTCTATTGGCGAAGAGAATTGAAAAGCACTGTCAAGTGGCATGATTGCTGTTCAGTTATGTATAAATGTTTCTCCTAAACACGTTATCTACATAGATAGGGAGAAGAACTGCTGTGGCTCAGGTGATAGAGCACCCGCCTGACAATGAGACGAATCAGGTTTCAATCCCAGCGATGACTGATCGATTCGAATTCCGCCCACGCCTTGAAACTGACCACAGTGCTGACGTAAAATATCCTAAGTAGTAGACGGATCATGGGTTTGAGTCCCTTGCCATCAGGATAACCGTGGGAGCTTCTCGTGGTTTTCCACTCCATGTAACGCGCTAGTTCCATCAAAAGTCTTCCAGAAACGCATATTTTTTCCTATACTTAATCCAGGAGTTCCTTTGCGTTCTGGATTGGATTCAAAATTACAAGACTACGGAGATGAACATTGGTAACAGTGGCATTGGTAAAAAATCAGCTGTTCAATGACGGTTATTGAACTAGAGATAAAATTATAAATCCAGTTATTAACCACTTATTTTGATAAATGTCAGCAAAAAAAAAATACACTCTCATAAACATATCATAATTATTACTTATCAATGAAGTTAGGTAGTTACTAATGCTGGCCGGTTTATGTGATATATTTCAGCAAATAATACTTTTTTTGTTATGATTTAATTATCATTTTTTTCATTTGATTATTAATGATTCCCGGTTTAAAGAAGGTTAAAATAAATTACTGCGCAAGTATGAAAATATCTCCGTCATAAAAAAAGATTAATGTGCAGTAAACCAGACAAATTATACCAGGAAATGGCTTTTAACCTTTAAAAATTATTAAAAATGAGTAAATTCTAATGCAGTACATAAATAAATAATAAAGAAAGTGATGTTATCAAAGTTCATTTCTTAGACTAATATTAAATATGTTGAAAATTTCTCACACTTACCAAACTTTATTCACTTAATTTTATTTTATTTTATAATCGTCGTTGAACAGCCGACCTAATTTTTTGGAGTTAAAACTACTAATGATCAACTTCGTAGCCTGTAATTTTGTACACAATCCAGAAGAAAAGGGAACTCCTTGATTAAGTATTAGGAGAAATTTATCTTTGTGAAGGACTTTGTGTTGCAACACCCACATTTGCGTTAGATGGATAGGAAAACCACGAAAACCTCCCACAGTTCGCTCCACGGTAAGGAGACTGTAACCCATGATCCGTCTGCCATTGAGGTTATTTTACGTCAGCAGAGTGGTCTGTGCAAACCGGATGTTAAATTCGTATCGACCAGCCATTGCTGTGATTCGAACCCAGTTTATTTTACTGGCTGGCAAACGCTCTATCCCCTGAGGCAGTGTTTCCCAAACTTATGGCTTTTGAGTACCCTTTTTAAATTTTTCGTAACGCTGTGTACCACTAATAAGAAAAATGAATGTATTTTTTACTATAAAAAAATTCCAAAAAAAGTTAAAAATCACAACTGGCTGTTGACACCACTAATTATTAACTCTGCAAAAAATAGCCAATAGAAAAATACGTAATCGTAAATTTTCATGGCTAGCTTTGTTTTTAAAAAAATTTTTTGAAATTTTCGTTTCTTGAAAGATAATTCGCATAAGAACGCGTACCCCCGTTAAACTGTTCCCGTACCCCTGGGGGTACGCGTACCACACTTTGGGAAACACTGCCCTGTGACATCACGGCTCTTATTGACCTAATTATTAACTTTATTTCCTGCCTCAAAAACGATAAATTATCATAAATTATTAAGTATTAATTAAATATTTGATTACTATTAATAATCATCTAGTATTAACAATAACTAAATAATCATATTGACCGCTACATAAAATATTTTAGAAAAATCTTTAAAAAAAAAAATGTTTTTTTTGAAGTGTGCTAAACTTCTGTAAGAAAAATATCCACTTTTCGTTCAAAATAGATCACCTCCAGTCTTCAAATTTTACAAATTATTCCACATAATATTTAGGAATATTTATCCGAAGTTTATTATTTTCTTTACATATTCCCTTCATTTATTTTTTTTATTTTTTTTTATTACTTTTTTGAAACTCTTACTCGCATAAATAAGAAGGATTGGATTTGTTTTTCAATATTACTTACACCTGCGAAAGTTTCGGAAAGAATAAAAAAAAAAAAAAAAAGTCAGCGAAACTCAGTACTTTTACGTATTCCTTTTGTCCTTTTCAAAAGTCTTCACAATCATATCTTACATTCCCTTTTAACTTTGGAATCTTCTTTCCGTTTGCTTTTATCTTCTCTCATACCCTCCTCTTTTTCTTCTTTAACAATATCTGGAATATTTTGTGTTCTCTTTAGAGTAAATATTGTGTTTCCATTGACGAAACTGTTTAAGAGTATTTCTTTTGCGGTACAGTCCTTCTTCAAAACTTCCCCCCAGTGTACAACGGTACGAGAAGATCATGTTCCCGAAGAACCCGAAATAAATTCTGTTTATGTTGTTTCGACTTGCTTTCATTTCATGCGGTGGACTTTTCCTTCAGTTTCTTTGGAATAAAATTTCGAAACTTTTTTTTTTTTTTGAACAAAAATGTTCTATTATTAGTTTCTTGACAAATTTTATTTTTCCTACAACGCAAAATATTATTAAACATTAGTAAACAACGTTCATAAATCATGTCAATTTTGGTCCAGAATTTTGAAAGAATGTAAATAAACAACACTTCAAAAGAAAATTTTTTTTTTGTCTAGAACAGTTAACAGAAGCTTCTATTCTTATAATTTTCATGTGCTTTATTTTTTAAGCTTATTACGGACATGTAGAAATAAATTGTGTGTCAAGTGTAAATGTAGTTTTTAAGATTTTTTTACCCTCGTAATGCAAGTGCTTCTGATTGGATATTTGATGTATGCTTGTTTTTAAAAGACAGATTTAGATTAGATTTGTGATTGAAAAGATTATATAGAGAGTAAAATACTCTTGTTGATTCTTTTTTCCGGAAAGTTCTGTGATGTTTAATTTAAGCTATTTAATTTTCTTGCATAATAAAAGCTTTTTTTTTTTTGTATGTTTAAAGATGAGTTTCCAATTATGCTTGCTTGGCATTTTTCACTAAGCACAAAACTATTCCAGTTATTACGATAGCACCTGTTGTTAGAGCTATACTTGTTCCTGTTATTACAGAGATAAACATGTATCCACTGTTACGATAGTATAGTTCGTTCACCAGGAGTTGGCACTTGGCTCCACCTCCTCGGACGCAGAGTTCCATTTCAGCACGCGGGATTGAGAGGAGAAGCATCTCCGCTCTTGAAAATGAGACAACCTTTAATGCTCCCCAAACGCAAACGGTGAATTATTTTTCTATCACTTACTTTGCTTTATCATCTGCAATTATACCTTTCGTTTTTCTAGCTAATTAAATACATTTTAAATTTAAAAACTGCCGTTTTTCCCGCAAAATGTCTCGAAAAGGACGAACTATTCACTCAGAGAGAAATTTCATTAAATTCATGAAATATTTAATGCTAAAAAAATGCGCATGAAGATTACGAAATAAATATTTTTGTCATACTATCTCCAAATAGCAACCTTGTTCAGGATTGCTCACATCCTTCTCCCAGAAATAGCGAAATAGTATCGTTGGATGCCACGTGATGAAGGAGGAGCCCTGGTGGACGAACTATACCTGTTGTTACAGATATACTTGAACCTATTGTTACGATAGTACCTGTTGTTACAGATGTCACTTTTATATACTGAATGCGGAAATTCTTCGTCATAAATCATGTCAGTTTTGGTAAAAAATTTCTGCAAGAAGCATGTCTCACTTGCTTATCACGTCTCACATACTCAGCATGTTTCACGCACGAAAATTGAATTTCTAGCGCAATTGTCAGCAAAAAATGTGAATTAATTTTAATGCAATTTTTATATATTTGATGGGGAAAAAACTTATATATATAAATACGGGAAATTGACTTGTTTAAAACTCATTTTCAGTATTTTAATGCAATGAAAACATTCAGAACTGAAGAAAGTTAAAATGGTGCTATTAAGAAATATTTGAAAATTAGTTAAACGTCATATTGCATCATAGAGACTCATTTCAGGCTGCTTGGATCAAAGTGGAGACGAAAGCCATACTGACAATCCATCACCACATCATAACCCGCAATTATCGCATCAGTTTGAGCCACAGCGATAATCGCCAATTCATCCTTCAGATTCGAAATGTTCAAGAATCTGACAAGGGTGGTTACATGTGCCAAGTCAACACAGTGCCCATGAAGAGTCAGGTTGGATATTTAGATGTCTTAGGTAATCATTTCATATACTTTTCTTTTAAAACTATTCACCGCCAAGCATCTGTGTTCTTCATAGAGGAGATGATTCTTGAGATATATATTGAAGTTCTAATACGACAAAATATATTTCTGTCTATATATATATATATATATATATATATATATATATATATATATATATATATATATATATATATATATATATATATATATATATATATATATCTGTTAAAATCCATATTTTCTATTTAATCTCTCTGTTACAAAACAACCAACTTCAATTTTGGAATGGTTCGTAATAAACAATCTTGATGGTAGGTTCCTTATGGCCGCCTGCCATCATTGTTTACATTGGTTGAATTGCTCGAGATATTACAGTTTATAATAGCTGAAACCCGAACACATATTACATCGGAAAAAAAGTCTTTCGCTGTTTTCAAAAACTTGAATTTATTTTTTATGAAACTACTCTAGTAGGGGAGAGTGGGGTCAATTGTAACAGGGTACGATTGTAACAGAGCAAAAATTTCGAGTGTCGGGTTCTAGATTTGGTTCCTAGGTGGCGCACAAGGTGTATTTAATAAATCTACATGTACACCCCTGCTGTCAGCCATTTTTATGTACTTTTGAAAGAGTTACATCACAAAAGATATTTTGACGCTACGTAAATACTTTTTTTGGTATTAGAATATTATATTGTAACAAAGTAATTTTGTTTAAACAAATAAAAATTATTAACCGAATATGTAAGTGGACACCTTAATTAACATTTCAAAAAAAAAAAGATTAGTTATGTCAATTAACTAGCATTGTTTTTAACAAATGAAGCTGAAATGGCGTCTTGGGGACAATTGTAACAATAAGTAAAGGGGCGATTGTAACAGCTGAAAATAAATTCATAATTTCAATTGCAATTGTTTAATCCTTTAGGTCCCATTTCTTATGTTTACAAACCATTACTTAACTCTTTAAGAACCACAAATAGTTTCATATATCATTTATATTATGTTGCATGTGCATTATTTTATTTGTCACCTTTCACAGCACAAATTAAAACTTTTAACCCCTTAGGTCTCTGCTCATTATTATTTTTACTCCTAAAATACCACTACTATTTTAATCAATAAAAAAATATATCACAACTATGATAATCTGTATGATTAACTATGTTTTAGTTGAATTTATGAACTGTTACAATTGACCCCGTAAGTGGGGTCAATTGTAACAAGTGCACGACTGTCAAAAATTGTTAATAACTAATATAACAACATTTAAAATAAGGTATTTATTTTTTTTTCTACTAGAGGAGAGTCTACTTTACTCGTCTGTCAATTAATACTAATAATGTATTGGATTTTTTGTTAGTTAAAAATAGTTAAGTAAAAAATGTTACAATTGACCCCACTCTCCCCTACTAATGAAAGGAAGTTTCGACTAAGCATAGACACTATAAAAACAAACTTCTGGTAACTTATTTGCGGCTTTCACCTAGTACTATGTAACAGAAAGAGAGTAAAATTGTAATTTTGTAGCAGATAGTAAATATCTGCTACAAAACTACAAACTTTTCACAAAATAGAAAAAATAAGGCTTCATATCTAGTAACTAATACGCTGTTAAAAAAACTGTAGAATTTAAAGAATAAGACTACCAATAAGACTTTCTTTTTTTTATAAGGGAAAAAAATTATTATTTTTTTTACCTCAAAAATCAGTGAGAGAGAGTTGTACAATATTGTAAATTAAAAATCTCAGAGAATCGTCCAGTCTTTTCACTTTCCAACAAAACCATTCTATTTTCCGAACACTATAATGTTCCGAAGATCTATAACCTCCTCATTTAAACATTTAAAGTCTATCTCAAATCTTTGTAATAGATACGAAAGACTTTTACTGCCCACCGATATTAACTCCGATTCTTTCTTTAATTTCGCAGTGAATGGTCGTTAGCTTTGAGATAGAATGACAATCGAATCAATTATCAAAATTTATAGCCGAACAAGTGATCCCAAGGGTTACAATTATGACTAACCTCTGCCTAATGCAAGATTTTGGAACGATTTTCATCAACCCCTATATCATTTCGTTTTCGCCCCGTCTCAATTTCCCCTTTACTTCGAAGACCATTCGTTTTCCCACCCTCGCAATAGATCCGCTTGATGGATGACGTTTGAAAGTGGAGTTGTTCCCCACCTAATCGAAAGATGGCGCTGCTGTCATATTTGTCGGTTTGGTTTATCTTCTGAACTCCATTAAGTATTAAAAGGGCGTTGATTAATTTATTGGAATACGTTTGGTTAGAGCAAAAGTTTCGAACTGGAAAACTGTTTCGGTGAATGGACAGAAATTATAATAGTTATTCATTAACATTCTGACAAACATTTATAGTTGTTAAATTCTACAACTAGCCTGGTGCGATTTTAATTAAAATAGAGTATCTATTCTTATATCATTGTTCCTAAAAGATGAAAAAATAGGATTATTTTGCAATAATATTTTGTTTTCATTAAATTTTTCAACCTTTGAACAACTGGCAAACTATAGTATTATATATCTTCTAAAAATTTACTCTCAAGCTTTAAATTCTAAAGGAATTTTTAATTCAGAAAAATAATTCCCGTATATGAGTCTTTCAGAATTGCTTTATAATTTTTATTTTTATGTGCACATAACATGTTGATATTTTTGGCGTGTATGAGAAAAAAAAGCATTAGGCAATAGTTTGTAAGATATTTAAAACCTTAAAACTGATTTTAACAATATTTTTTCATAAGGATGTGTATATTGTTCGCACAATTGGGAAACGTTGCCCTCGCGACCTTTTTTGTAGTTAACACTAGATTGCCTAAGGAAGTTATTTTGACTGCTTTTAATTTCAATTAGAAAAACAATGGTGTATATCATGACACAATTTCTTGGAATTTTGCACAACATATAAATTTTTTTATTGTTAATATTTACTAATAACTTGTTATATAACTGTAAGTAATATAAAAAATATTGAAAATTAATTTTAAGCAAATTTCTTTACGCATTATTTATTCTTTTACAATCCATTCATTTTGTCTGCTTTTGGGCAATATGGGTATATACTAAGTTTCAATCTTTCTAGTGTCAAATGGGTTTAAGTAGTAGAAACTCGAATATTCAATTTTTTTCTAATTATAAAGGAAGCGTTTATTTTTTTTATCAAAGTTTCTCACATTTGCATGCGCAGTTTAAAATGAGTGCGAAAAACCAAAATGTCGTGAAAGCTATAGTTTCCAAATGGGTAAACTATATACAAATACTCTTGAAAAAATGGTCTCAAATCTTACATAAGTTTTAAACTATTGTCTGAAGTTTTTTTTCTCTTCTACACTCCGAAAATGTCAACATGTTTTGTGCACATAAGAATAACATTAACACAAATATAACGTAGCATTTAATACATGTGTCATAGCATAAACAGAAAATGAACGCATGATAAGAGTAAAAAGGAGATGAAAAATTACTGACGATATATAACTATTGAAAATTAGTACAGTAAAAGCAAAAGAAATATTGAAATTTGAGTAAAAATTTAGAAATTATAAAATTCGTCTGCATTAAAAGTACAGAAAAAATTCCATTTCCTTTAAATTAAGCCCCCAATGTTGGTTACCAGCAAACAAATCTCGCCAACTGACGTTTTGTTTTGAAATTTCTGATTCAGCACTTGTATCAACCGTTTTAATTAACACTACAGTTAGCTTATAATCGTTTGCATAATATTTTTATGTGTTTATTCAGTTCCTCCAGATATACTGGATCAGGGGAGCAGTAGTGACGTGGTAGTTCGGGAAGGTGCCAATGTGACGCTCACATGTAAGGCAGTTGGATATCCTGCTCCCAACATCACGTGGAGGCGGGAAGACAACGAACCAATACCTCTAGGAGCATGGCAGGGGAAAAAAGTTACAGGTGAGGGGAAAAAATGAATAAAAAATTTATCTTCTAAAAACCTTGTCAAAAAAAAAATTGTACATTTGTTTACCAAATTATATTGTGCTGCAGATCCCAATGCTGTGACATATGAAGGTGAAGTGCTAAGCATAACGCGAGTGAGTCGACTGCATACTGGAGCCTATTTGTGTATAGCAGCCAATGGTGTCCCACCATCCGTCAGTAGAAGGATTATTCTTCATGTTCATTGTAAGAATGTCTCAAACAATTCATATTATTTCCTAAGTAAAACTTTTTCTTATGAGAGTAAAACGGAGAGAGTTTGGTAACATTTTGCAGTAACGGAAATCGCACTCAATATAAATCGTCTTTTTTAATAAATAAAAAGAGTGAATCAATAAAAATACCATTGTTTTTTTATGAGAAGCATTTACCAAAAATAAAACAATTCATATGCAAAATATTATTTCGTAAGTAAAACTTTTTCTAATGAGAGTAAAATGGAGAGTTTGGTAACATTTTGCGGTAACGGAAATCGCACTCAATATAAATCGTCTTTTTTAATAAATAAAAAGAGTGAATCAATAAAAATACCATTGTTTTTTATAAGAAGCATTTACCAAAAATAAAACAATTCATCTGCAAAATATTATTTCGTAAGTAAAGCTTTTTCTTATGAGAGTAAAACGGAGAGAGTTTGGTAATATTTCGCAGTAACGGAAATTGCAACATAATAAATCGTCTTTATTATTAAATAAAAAGAGTGATTCAATAAAAGATACCATTGTTTATTCTAAGAAACATTTACCAAAAGTAAAACAATGCAAACGCAAAATATTATTTCCTAAGTAAAACTTTTTCTTGTGAGAGTAAAATTGGTATTATTTTGCAGTAACGGAAATCGCACACAATTATTAAATAAAATGCATAATTTAACGATATCAATGAAGATATAAATATTTGATAACTATCACACAGATTTTTTTCATTCCAATGGAAGAAATGTTCTGAAACTTAAAACGCAGTTTAATAGTTAATATAATATTACAGCTATTATGTATAAAGGAATGTTTTACATTTCTCTTGATGTTAAAAGTTAAAATAGTTGCTACGTAGATGACCATAATTATAGTAAAAGCTCAATGTAACGTGTGCGGCATATTGCGAGAAGTTCACTATTATGATAAATATCTAAGTTAACTTTAAAATATTAATGCGAAAAAAAAAAGCTGAATGTTCGTAGAAAGATTGCTATATTTTAGAATATTTTACACTCACTATTATTGCAATTATCGTTGAAATGGATTCTTATTTTATTTGAATTTCCGCTTACACGATCCAAAATAAACTAGATTCAACTTTTTTTTTACAAGGGAGCTGCTTTGTTTAAACTATTACGTTTAAAATGACCTAAATTGGCATTCTATGTAACAGTATTTTAAAAGACAACGGACATAAAAGTACTTCATTTTGACGGATCTAGAGTAAATATTATAGCCCCAAAAAAAGGCGTATTTTTCTTGGGAAGTATTTAACAGTAAAAAGCAAACCTATTCAAGTACCAAAGATTAAATGGTAGATAAAATGACTTAACAACGTACAAAACTAGTCAAAATTTAACTTACAAAATTTAATTACATGGTAACAAAAATTGCCCCAAACTTCCTTCTCAGACGATTCTGACTGTTTAAAAAACAGAAAAGAGAATCTAAAAAAAATACTGATTTTGCCTTAATTTTTAAAGAACTTGATTCTCCAGTACAGTGGTTCCCAAATAGTATTCCGTGGAACCCTAGGATTTCGTGGAAGAGTAAAAAGGGATTCCGAGAGTTAAAGTATTTGTTTTAAAAAATAATCCGAGAAAACTTTAATTATTATTAGACCCAATCATTAAACCATCGCTTACTTTATATTTCGGTTGCCCTTGTGAAATTATTTATAGAAAAAAATCATTGAAAATTTTTCCTATTAATTATAATTTTTCTAGGAACAATACATTGAATGAATTATTAAAAATTCAAAATAAAAAGTAATATTTTTAAAAACCACGTTTTAGTAGTGGAGAATAATAATTAAGAAAAAAATTGAAAAACGAAAAACGTGGGGTGCATGAAATACATAACAGTAATGTTATATTAGTGTGTGTATGTGTGCTCTTGAGAATATGTGTATGTATATCAGTAATTGTAATTGTATCTGAATGTGGATGTGGAATATGCTTATGTATATGTGGCTGTGCATGTGTATGAGTAAGAAAATGTGTATATGTATGTGTATATGTACTGTTATGTATTTCATGCGCCCCACGTTTTTCGTTTTTCAATTTTTTTCTTAATTATTATTCTCCACTACTAAAACGTGGTTTTTAAAAATATTACTTTTTATTTTGAATTTTTTTATTTCAAGCTATGATTTTTTTAATTTTTATTTTATATTTTTAAAAAATTATTATTTTTTAATTATTATTCTTCGCTACAAAAAACGTGGTTTTTAAAAATATATATTTTTATTTAGATTATTTTTCTTAATCAAGAGTAGGCAAAACTACTACAAGACCACTACTAAAGTAATAGAACTTTTATTTTAAATTAGGGATACAAAAATCCTTATAGAAAAACAATACCTTTACGACTTTCTTTAGTTTTATGCTGATGACAACCAAAACAATCTGGAAATGAATGAGGAAAAACTGGATCCTACCACGTGATTTTTCAGCCAATAAAAATACTCCGACAACAAAAATATTTTCACCTGACACGTAATAATTTGAAATAATGGAATCGACAACAAAAGACAATCTCGAAAATAATTTTTTTTTAAATTTTAATTTTATTTTACTTTGCATGTCTTTTTTCTCTTCATTTTCATGCATTGTCATCCAATTCTGAACTGTGTGCTAAATTTGAAGTTTGTAGCTAGTCGGGAAGTTAGTTTAAAATCGATTACAAAATTCCACCCGGACAGACATACACGAAGGCAAGTTTATATAAACGTGGTAAAAAAAAAATAATGTATTAATAAAATTTTAATAGCTAATTACTATCGTATTTTTTCAAATAAAAATAAAACTACCAAGTTTATTAATAAGAATTCTTTCCTCATAACGATTTTCAAAGTTTATATCTGTTAGTTTTAGTTTTTATTTAAAGGAAAACCATATTTCTGTTTTTTTTTATTTATTTTCAGATATAAATATATATTAAACCAAAAAAAAAAATTATAACTAGACTAAATACAGCCCCGCGACTTCGAATTTGACTATCGGACATAAAAAACCAACTTAAGATAATTGATGATTAAAAAACATTTATTCTTCTTTTTGTTTTATTGATGAAATCTTATTGTTTCATTGACGAATCCACTGAATAAGAGTTAATTATTTAGGGTTCCATAACTGAAAACGATTGGGACCCGTCGCTCTAGTATCTGTATGTATTTAAATTTCTCTAAAAATAAGTAACAACCCCACTAAATAATTATGACTTGATTAAAACTTCAGTAGCCTTCATTTATTTATTTTAATAAATTAATCAATTTGAATCGAAGAATATATTAAAGTAAGTATGATGATGAAATGTGCTTTTTTTTTTTAGTTCCACCGGTGCTCTGGATTCCGAATCAATTGGTTGGAGTGGTGATGGGACGAGATGTGACCTTAGACTGTCATACAGAAGCTTATCCCACATCTATTAACTACTGGGGAAGGAAACAGAATGAAATGCTGATCTCCAATGAAAAACTTCAAATAGTGAGCAAAGAAAAGACGTACAAATCTCATATACGACTCACAATCAAAAACATTCAACCACAGGATTACGGCATCTACATGTGTTTCTCGAAGAACTCACTCGGCTCAACGGAAGGTTCAGTCAAAGTTTACGGTAAAATATTTTGATACAGAAAATCTGTTAAAGAGAAATTTTATTTTATAACCGTCGTTGAATAGCCGACCTAATTTTTTGGGTTTACGACTACTAATGTACAACTAAATATTGAATTACAAACACATAATGCTTTAAAAAAATTGTAAACTAGCGGAAACTTGGGAAACATAGGAATCACGAACATAAGAAAAATGGGAATTAAGCTGACTTAAGAGGACGTTATAACATGGGAGACACTTTTCATCGCAAATTCTCTTTCACCTCGATTAGTTATTTAAAATTTAAAGTATAGAAAAGTGAGTTTTTACACAATTCTAGAGTAAGTCATGTTGTTAATGATGCCCCTTGTAAATGCTAGCAAGTCTGATACGGGAATCCAAGTGCTTTTAAGGCAGAGAATGCGTTTCTTGTTTTCCAGTGGCGCCATCTATGGCCAAGAATAAGTCACTGCTCATTTTACAGGGAGGACCCACTCGTACTCAATTCATTCATCCACAGATAGTAATTTTTACCTGCATCAGAGAACGATCAATCTCTAAATCAGTAAGCCTATAGGTATTGATTTGTTATGGAAACTTGGGTGACTCTGTGACCCCGACATATTTAACGTGCACAAGTAACCCTTTATTACACGGGATTTCGTCAACCGGCGGAATTCGAACTCAGGGTCTCATGACAATGAGCCCAGTGTCCTACAAACAAGGATATGCCGACCCCTAGAGTAAGTCATGAAATTTCAAATGCCGAAAAGAAACTTTCAAACTATTAAAATGAGAACAAATTATGATACGATAACTTAGGATTACTCTGAAAAGAAGCTCTCTTCCAATACTTTGTTTGCATTTTAATATTTTGAAATTCCTTTTCAGCAATTTGAACTTAATGACTTACAGTAGGTTTGACTGAACTCACCTTTTCTAGACTTCAAATATTAAATTACTTATGAAAATGAAAGAGAATTTGCGATGAAAGGTCTCACCGTTCGGCATAGCGTCCTCTTAAGCATATTACCGTCGTTGAACAGCTGACACAATTTTTAGTTTGCGACTACCAATCTTCAACACCATAGTCTTGTAATTTTGAACCCAATCCAGAAGACAAAGGAAGTCCTGGATCGAGTATTGGGAGAAATTTGCTTTTTGATAAAACTAGCCCGTATTCTCGTTACATAGAGATTAAAACCACGAAAACCTCCCATGATTAGCCTGACGAGCTAGGGACTAACACATGATCCGTCTACCACTGAGGATATTTAACGTCAGCACTAAGGTTGGTGCAAGCCGGATGCGGAATTTGCAGGGGCCCCCATCAGGCGGGAAGGTGGGCACACGATGCGCCCACTTAAAGCTTGGGGGGGGATTTTTACACTAAATAAAACGAATAGTTTGGGGGGAATTTAGAATTTGCCCAAGAATGCGCCCAAGAGTTTGGGGGGATGGGGGCCACTGGGAATTTGTATCGACCAGCCTACGCTGGAGTTTGAACCCGGTTCACCTCATTGGAAGGCGAACACTATCCCCTGTTGAGATCATGAGAAACATTGAAATCTGAAAAATACGGATATTAACGCATATTTCGTTATAAACTTGGTTTATTTCTCAAATCTAATATTACCTTACAATTACCTATTTTCATAAAATTATTTAAAGTGCGTAAACTGTTTCGTTCATGCTCAATTATTTATAAAAGTGTTTAAACATCAAAAACAATGCCCGCCATAACTTATTGAAAACTTGTGTTAATCATTGTGAATTTCTTTAAAAATTTAAATTGGTGTGGCATGAAAGTATTGCTTTTTAATCGCAGTTAGTATTAAAAAGTTTTTCAATTACTTTTAATTCAAAGTTTTGTTTTTCAGAAATACAACCTCCAACAAGTCAACCAACTAAAGATACTTCTTCAGTTAGGCGCCAAAGTTCGGAAGGTAAGTCTTTTTTATTTATTTTTTTATTTCGTATAATTCTTTTTTTTTTACCTCAAGTTAATTTTTACAGCTATTTCTTATGTTTTGGCAGAACATTTATACCTACTTTTGGAAAATTTAAATAAAAAGGGTCGTTGATACAGTTAGTACCTCAATTCCATTAACCTACTTTCAACCGAATTCTCTATTCAATTGTGAATTGAGATCTTGAAAAAATTTTAACTTAGGCTGAAAGTGCTGAACAAAGGATGGAAATAGCTTGAGAACTTACGTAAGCTGGTGCCTGGCGTGTATTGCATGCAGCAACGAAAGAACTGCAACTAAACTCATTAAACAAAAAAAGCAAACCACAACAGAAAACATTATCGGCACGCAATGTAAGATTTTTTATAAATACAATCATACCGAGGGTATATGATTTGTATAAAAACTACCATAAAAAACGTGATTCCTTCGTAGGTATTCAGAAAATTTGCTCCGGTTTCTAAGGTGGCTGTTATTTCTAGAAGAAACGATGCAATTCACTTTCTTCGAAATTGACTTATGATTCTTCATTTATTTTCAACGGAAAAGTTAAAGAACTTGGATATGGTTAAGGTACATCAAGGAACTAAAAGTTGCAAAGAAATCACAATAATTCTAAAATTTCAAAACGTCTATTAAAATGTTTAATTAAACGTAATGATCAATATTAAACGAATGTAAACATCAGTTACCTGAAGTTTTCCTGTAAAAACCATGCATATAATTCGTATTGAAAATTCTTGTAAACCATTTTGTGCATTTTTCAAAGAAATTGAATTTTTGATTTCCAAACCGCTAAAATATTATTTTAAAGCAAAATTGTCTGTTCATAAATTTCAGTTAATTTTACGAAGTTTATAAGAAAGAACTTTTCTACGTTTGGAGAGTATAGTTTTAATGGCAAGAAAAGTCAGAATCTGTTTAATTGCGGTAAATAATATTGCACACTCAACGTAAGGAAGCTATACAGTGTCATAAACTTAATCTGACAAAAAATCACTGACTAGTTAAATCGAGGTCTTGAAACTGACATTGACATTTATCTCAAGAAAGCAACCTCCCAGATGGGATCATGTGGATTTTTCATATTTTAATATTAATATTGTTAATATTTTGCTCCCGTGTGCTTTTCTATTAAATTTCTAAGCAACATCATGTTCACATTAGAACTTGTCTACATAATATTTTGTAAAAAAAAATTTCGTCTTAATCACTTTAATTCAACATTTTCTGTAATTTCATACATAATTTGAACAGTAACTTTCTAAGCAGCATCATGTTCACATTAGATCTTGCCCGCACAATATTTTGTAAAAAAATGGTTTTGTCTTAGTCACTTTCATGCGAAACTTTCTGCAGTTTCATGCATAACTAGAGGCAAAAGAAAGCTTTAGCAATCATGGAAGTTCGAAGACTGTATAGATATTAGTAACACACATAAAATGAAGCATGTGTTCAGCAGATGATTAAGGTATCTGTTACTCCCATTAACGCTTATCGAGGAACTAATAAGTATTTCAAAATAACAGGATTTATAACTGCAGTAAGTGTGATAGTGTTATCTCTCAAATTCTGGATTTATTAACCCCCTGAACCATGGCAAACAGTGGCAATCAAGATTCTATCTAATATCTTCCAACAACAGCACAACCTTAAGTGGTAGCCCTATTTTAATTTCGCCATTAAACGCGCCAATAAAACATCCTAATGAGCCCAAAGATGCCGGCCTTTTCATCTAGAAATCTTCATCTTGATTGAATGTTCAGCGATGATTACTATCTTAATTTCGGCGACTGTGTCAAGGATTCAGGCTTATTAATGTTGGCTCTTCTCATCTTAATATTTCCCGAATAATCTTTCGAACTTTTTTTTGTTGCCATTTTCATTAAAGACGTCTCCTTTTTCGCGAGATCGATCGAATTTCCATTTTCACTTTTAATAAAAGTTCACGACCGCTGTTGGCGTTATCAATACCATTAGGTCTAGGGTAATTAGATTGGCTGTGCTAACGAGCTTGGCCCGATCATTAGTAGATCTGTCAGCCATTACACAGCGCCAAGGACGGGTTGACTGTCATTCTTGGCTTGTAATGTTTTTGGCGCAGTCAAAATGAATTACACAGGTCCCCCCACATCCGATTTTAACATAGCAGTAGATGGAAATACAATTAAAGGTTCTATCGCTATTAGGGCAATTTTGGGGGCAATTACCACTTCGGGAAGTTGTTGCCGTTCTCTGATAGATTAGAAGGGGAAGAGAATTAAAAGTATTTAATACAAGACGAAAATATGAAAAATGAATATAATTATGGTAAATGTATTTCGATCCTTGTATTCTATTTGCCAGGGGTAATATCATTCATTAATGAAATGAGTGACTTAACCAAACAAGGATAATTAATAATTTGACGTTCATTAGAGGAAGTGGTATTAATATATAATTAATTGAAATTGTAATGTTTTAAACACTCTGCCCATATACAAACTATACACTGTTTTACAATTAGTGATTACGCTTTGTTTGTTTGTAACCGGATTTTCACAAGCAATGCTATTTTTTAAATTAGCTTTATTTTTAATTCTTTGGCTAATTCTAATAACCTTATAAAAAATTTATTTCGAGCGTTTTTATTTCGTATAAAGCAACCATGTAAAAAGTCAAAAACCATGTCATTATTCAGTCGTTAAATAACGGGAAACGCATTTCCCATACCTCCTAAATCTGAATATTGTTAAATAAATCACTAGAATCAGTACTATTATATGCAATTCAGAAATCACGATGGCAAGTTATCAATTCCTAGTTACAATTGTAATCAAACTCATTTAAAATTTGGCAGTGTTTAGAGAGTAGTTAACAGAGTGATTGCTTAAAGCCGCTTGAAATCAGTTCCAAATGGAAAAATGTCTAGCTATTATATTTTATCCTTAGAACTAGAATAGAAGAAGAGAAAATGCGCAAATATAAAACATCCATGCTTTGTACTTTTAATAGCAATGGTGGGAAATTAATATATGTGTTAACAGTACTTGATTTTATTTATTTGTTATTTGAAAGTATGCAAGTTGTAAGCTAGATTTTATTTATTTGTTATTTGAGTATATGTAAGCTATAAGTTAGAATTTGTACCATCGGTTGCTATGGTAATAGTATAGAACAAATTTTTGTTTTAAATAAAAGTGTTTCTTCTTCTTTTTCTTCTTTTCCTTTAATGGATTAAGAATAATTTTATTTTAGTTAAGTAGTAATTGTTTAGTACAGAAAGACAGAATATTGCACTTTCTGGTAGAGTCTCTTAACATTTGTGGTGAACAAGGACGTGATTTTAAGAAGAATTTCGAATTTTGTGTAAAGCATTAATTATATGATGGATGGAATTCAGAAACAACGGAAGATTGTTCGAAACTCTTTTACGCGATTAAGTAATCAAATTTCAGCTGACATAAAATCAGAAACGAAACGAAAAATTGGCGTTGAAGCTAAATTTAAAATATTGAAGAAGAAAAATCTAGTACTTTTAACATTATGCAATTTAGAAATAATTATTGCAACTTATCAATTCCCAGTTAGAATTGTAATCAAAGTCATCAAATTAGTCACTTTGTAATCGAATATTAGATTTTTTGTAACCGTGTCAGTTGTTAGAGTACAGCAAATTGTGCGACAACTTAGAGAACCGCCTGAAATCATATGAAAGTGTAAATTTACTGCTATTATGTTTTCCCCTTAGAGCTAGAATAAAAATAGAGCAAGTGAGCTTTTTGATATATCCGTTTTTATAAAGACAAAGAGGGTAAATTAGAAGCTTAGGAAGCATTAAGATTTGTGAAACAGTAAAATATTAGATCATTTTTGGAATATTGGATCATAGCTTAGGAATTTTTAGAACTTCAATTTTTTAATATGTTGTTGTCCGTTAAAGTCAGGAGTGCGATTGTATTTTTTTCCAGTGGCGCCATCTATGGCCAAGAATTCGACTTCTGCCACACAAGTATATGGGGCGTAACCATTTATACATCCATGCATTCATCCACAGATCATAATTTTCATTTGAACTAGAGAACGATTATCTCCAATTCAGTACCCCCAGAGTTACAATTTTTAATGAGCATATAGGACTTTATGACCCGACAAATTTAACGTGCACCAGTCACCATTTACTACGCTGGGAGTATTCGAACTCCCGTTCTCACGAACGTAAGTTCAGCACCCTGTCAACCAGGCTAACCCAGCCACTATTATTTAATATGCATAAACTATACAAAATTGTTTACATTTTTACAAAATTAAGAAAAAAAAATTATTGAATGGTTTTAAAAACGGTAAAAATGAATATTTTGATAGCAATCCATATGGATACTTTTTGAGCTTTAAAAATGTCCCATAGTCTACATTAGCAAAACAAATGTCCAATAAAGTTTAAAATAAGTTATATAAATATTATAAGTGTTTTCCCCATTAAACTTCAAAATTTTAAAAAGTATAAAAAATAAACTACTTTCCAATCAAATAAAAAAAAATAGTGCGTGGAGTCCCTCCGCGCGGAAGAAGGTAAACTTCGTAACCTGCGACGTTAATTTTAAAAGAATCAGCAGTCGTTGAAGGATCATTAGTTCTATTCAACGACTCTTTTTCCTGCTCCGCTCGCTTCCGTGCTCTGTAATCACGGTAATATTGTGCATTTTTCTCTCTTCGACCTCTTGAACCAGTAGAAGTGCTTGTGGTTGCCTCATCGTCTCGCCATGGAAAATGTATTTGTATTAATAATGCATGTGAATGCGTCATAATGTAATTTCAGAAGAGAAACAATTGATATTCACAAGAGACGTACCTCATAACCTTAAATCCGCCACATTGTCCGTGGGATTGTTTTCACTCATTTTTTACAATTGGGTATACTATAGCCTACGTCACAGGTTGTGTTATTCCTACTAAATTTAACCCATGAACGGCATTTTCTGCGAGACTAACTTCAAGCCACAAATAAACAAACGAAGTGTTTGATCGTTTAAATAGCTGCTCGCCAGATTTTATTGCATTATAAAGAAAAGTAATTGATATTCTATTTTTGATTAATAATTGATTTATGTGGATAGTGGCATTTATGTGGATAGTGGCATAGAATTTAGCATTGCGTCATGGTAAATGTTATTCCTACTAAGTGGAAGTAGTTGTGTTTTTTTTATATTATACCCAATTGTTATCCACTAAATTTGAAAATAAAAAATACTACCCTATTAAATTATATGTGTATCAAAACAAACTAAAATATTTATAGAAAAACAATACTTTTATGCTAGTGAGAACCAAAACAATATGGAAATGAATGAGGGAAAACTGGATCCTACCACGTGATTTCCCGGCCAATAAAAATGTAGCGTTAAACGTTTAACGCAACCTTGTTGGAAGTCGCATAAGAAGTATAACTTCAATAAACTACTTTCCAATTAATTAATAACAGATTTCCATTGATAAAATGTACTTATTATAGTATCAAATACATATCTATTATGCTTTTTGCGAGAATCAAAATAATTTCGTTCAACTACCAAATCACTTTATAAAAATGTTCTTTGAAGCGTTATTAATCCAAAGTCTCTTTGTTTCAAATCTTAAACATAGTTAAGTGTCCAAATCACGTGTGTGTTTTTTTTTCTCTTCTTGTAGCATTTCCGCAACATCAACATCTCGGCTCCGAGAAGGACTCAACCGAAAATTCAGCTGCCAACAAAAGGAAGCGGCCGGTTTTGACAGGTAATTTACCTCTTCTTTTAGAATCTAACAAAGTTTTTTTTTGTTTTTACATCATTTTATAACCCAGTTGTTTTAGCTGTATTTTATTTCTTTTTTTTTATTCTTTATTATGTGGCATTTATTTTGACAGCATTTCGGGTCACAAATTTGTTTAAATGATGTATTTGTCGACTATTATGAAACATTTCGAAAGGAAAAAAAAAAATTAGGAAAAGACTTCTTAATGAATTTGTTAGAATAATTTTTTGAACACGTCTATTAATGTAAGCATATTGACGACATATTAGTGGTTGTAAGCATATTTACAAAGCTACTTTTTTAATAATTGTCTTTCCATAGGCTTCTTTCATGTCATTTTTACATTGCTATTTAAAGCAATTTGTTTTCTTACTATCACATTTATTTTATAATAATTTCGTTCCATCAGTTAACATAATCATTGTTATTCAATCTTAGTTTTTATATCATTGTTATATCACTGTTTATATCATTGTTTTATGTCACTGATAATTTCAATTCGTTTCAGAATACGAAATGATTTTATTGTTTTATGAAGGCTATTTTCTGCAGTCACTGATTGTCCGAAAATAAAAGAAAAATGGATTTACTAGTCGTTAGGCCGGGGTAGCCTGGTTGGCAGGGCTCTGGACTCACGTTCGTTTGAATGGGAGTTCGAATTCAGAGGGCCAAAAACTCCCTGTGTATTAAATGGTGACTGGTGCACGCTAAATCTGTCGGGTCACAAAATCCTCCATGTTCCCGTAACAACTTATACCTCTGAGGATACTGAATTTGAGACAGATCGTTCTCTGGTTCAGGTCACAATAACGTTCTATGAATGGATTTATGAAGTGGTCCTCCCTGTAAACGGGTATGAATATTGGGTGTAACAGAAGTCGAATTTTTGGCCATAGATGGCGTCACTTGAAAACAAGAACAATAGCACTCCTTACCTTAATGGCGTATGACAACAGCAACTAGTCATTACTTGCAAACGCAGTAACTCTAAAATAGTTGTCTCAATAGAAGTCTGTTTTGAAGTGATATTTCGAAGAAAAAAAGTTTTTTTTTTCTCCTTAATAAAATGTTATACCGTCAGTTGCATTAATAGAACTTAATTACATTAATCTGTTATGCTCCGTCAAATTTAAACAGTACGAATTCAAAGTATTGTATATCAAAGCGCACTACTCAGTCAGGATCAAAACAAACTTTTAAAAAAACAAAGATAACTTGGAGTTGTGGTATCAATGTTTTGGTATCAATGTGATAAAAGTTTCCCAAGGGAGAATTAGCTCTGAAATTTGAAAAGTAGAATTAAATAAGAAGTAGTGTTTTTATATTCTAAACATGCATATTAAATCAATTGAAAAAACTTAAAGGTAACTATGGTGGACTATTTAAACTATTCAACTCCATTCTATACATTCTTACTTATTACATTTTTCGTATTTAATATAATAAATTCCATTGCACGCTCAGACAGAGGATACCATACGGGGCTGTAAACTAAGTCAATCTTAAAAACAAAAAAGGAAAAACAAAAACAAAATATCACAAGAGAACCTCAGGGTCGTTATGGTCGTATTTATGTGTAAAAGACAAAATCCTAAAGTGATCACATAGCTTGAACATTTTGAACTCTTATAATTTATTTATTCCGAAATAATACATTTAATAAAAACAATATCTACGGTTTCGTACCAAATAATTTATTAACGTTTGAAAAATCTTCATTAGCGTTGAATATTTAAACTTAAAACATTTAACCAACTATTTGCAGAATCATTTTTACCATTGAAATAAGCAGACAAAAATTCGTCTGATTAATTTCAATCCGAAAAACGATAAAACTTAGGGTTTAATTAATATCATTAAAAGTTCAATATTACCAATATTTATTGACTAATATAATTAACTAGTAACAGTCTTTTGGTAATAAATTAATTTTTGAATTTTCGAGAATTATTTTGCTTAACATTTTCATAGCATGTAAGAAACCCTGAACCGCTGAAATTATATTCTGTGCAACTATACGGTTTTCTCCTGATTTTAAAACACTTTTAAGTTAATCACTTCAAAATCAAAATTTTCAGAAAAAACTATTGTTTTTAGTCTACAACATTACCGATTGTGTAAAGGAACAGTGATTCAGATCTGCTGGTAAGAGGAGAAATTTGCTTATCTTACTTATAAATCCCATTTATAAGCAAATGAAGGTGAATTGCCTGGGAGCTATTTATGTTATCACAGAATTGCTTCATTCATTTTAACAGAATCAGATATTGATTCCCTTGACGCTAGTCGAAAATGAATATTGCCGGAATTCAGAATTAATAGTCCTTATCGTGCATGACAATCAAAATGGTGAATTCAGCCCAATCGAAGCATTATTTATGTTCCGTAACAACTCACTGTTGGAGAAAATAACTGAATTTCCCATTCAAAACTTACTCTATTAAGTTCGAAAATATTACGAAATGAAATTTGCTTCATAATATGTTAATGACTAAAATTTTATAGTTTGTTCCAAATATATTTATTTGCGTATGATTATTCAATACGTTAACAAGATGTTTGAGTGAAAAGTCAAGAGGTGACAAATAAAATGCTGTTTTGTTAAATTTTGAACCTGTTTTGAAGTAGCTAGTTTATAATAGTGAAAAGTAGTTATAATTTTGAAATTATAGAAATAATTGCTTATTTTGTAATAACAATAGTTTGAGAACTGCTTTTTCAGCTTCTTATGATCAAATCGATTAGTTAAGTTATCGTATAGTTAAGTTATCGTATAGTTAAGTTATCGTATAGTTAAGTTATCGTATAGTTAAGTTATCGTATAGTTAAGTTATCGTATAGTTAAGTTATCGTATAGTATCTTATACTATGTCAAGTAATAACTATTAAATATTCATAGCAACTTTTTTTTGAATAATTAGTAAATAAACACATTTTACCTTACTAGCTATATGTTTTACAAGGTGTCAAAAATAACAAACAATTTCAGAAATCGATTTAAATGAGGAAGGCTATAAAAACATACGATTTGCTGAGTTCTGTTTGGGAAACAAGAAAAAAGTGATCTCAAAACATTTCAGCTAAGTCAACAAAATTGATCATGAGAATCCGGCGCTCTTTGGAAACAATCATAAATTCATGCCTTCAACTGCATTTCGAAGCATTCTAAATGAAAAAAAATTGCAAATAGCGTTTGTTAATTTTGTTCCACACCATGTTGCTGAAAATTTTCGTTATTTTTACTCTAGATAACCGAACTTAAATCTGTGTTAATTTGTAACAAATCATTCGACTAATAGACAACGAATTAAAAACAAGTACATTTTTATATTCCCTTTGTTTGTTTTTTCAGAAAAAATAGCATAACTTAAAGTACTATTAAACTTCAATTAAAAAATAGAAATATGGTGAAAATCATTATTTATCTGATGTAAAAACTCCCACAATAGCCTAGTTGCAGCAATTGCGTACGCATTTTGCTCTTCCGCGTATCATAGATTGACGGAAAGTACAAATTCAGTGCTTGTCCATTTTAACCTCGTTTTTTGGGGGCATTTCAATATTCAAAGTAACTTCCACGTTCGACTGTTAGACGACGATCACAGCATATCACGAAAATTACATAGGGCTTCGATAACTAGTTATAAAGAAAGGTACTGTGAGCGCAACAGGAGTCAGGGGTCTGAATATTTACTTATCTAGAGTTGAAAGTGTGTTTCATAGCGTTTACTAATCACAGTGCCATCTGTGGACAAACCTTGCCTGAAAACCGTGGTGGCTCAGGGAATAAAGCGTTCATCTTCCAATGAGGTGAACTGGTTTCGAATCCCAGAAATAGCTGGTCTCGGCTGTCAAAAATTCCCTAAGGACAACAAATTTCTCGAATCCAGCGTTCGCGCGGACGGCCATTTTCCCGTTAATGTTCGTGATACATTTTCAATTTTTGTTATCTTACAAGAGTCCAGCGCCTCACTTCTAAAATGACCCTCTAATCTTGAAATGCAGCAACATACTGCGCATGGTGGAATTGATGTTTTCTCTGTCTGGGAGTACTGCAGCGGTTGAAAGGGGCTTTTCAGCAATGAACTTACAAAAAAGCGCATTACTTACTGGTCTTAAACAAGAAGCGTTAAAAGCATTTATGAACATCTACCTAAATGGAAAACCTCTTTCAGATTTCTGTGCAGAAACATCTGTAAATCATTGGCTTGATTGTGGAACTGGCAAACGTCATATTTGATTCATTTAAAAAACTCAGTACCATCGGACAAATTGACATGATAATTGACAGATAGCTTAACCTTTGTTATTTAAATTATTTCATCAAAGAAATAAATTATTTCATTATAGAAATACTAGGTTTTACTATTAGTAACCTTGTATTTCTTTTATTACTGTATAATGTAATCCTAGTAACTACTAATTCATTGTGCAATTTATATAAATGTTTGTAATAAATAAGAGAAAATTATATTTTTATTTATTTTGAAGAGACGGGTTAGTTTCAAAGGAGGACGGGTGCATTGTTGGATAAGCCGTCCTCAGGGACGGATAAAATTTCTGAGTTTTTTCGAGCCCTGCCTCAGAGGTATACGGATCATGGGTTAGAGTCCCCTTGCCGTGAGGCTAACCATGGGAAGCTTTCGTGGTTTTCCTCACCTTGTAACGCAAATGCTGGTTAGTTCCATCAAAAAGTCCTCCACGGAGGTAAATTTCACTTAATACTTGTTCCAGGAGTTCCGTTGCCTTCGGGTTTGGGTTCAAAATTACAAGGGTACGGACTTGAACATTAGTAGTCGAAAACCCGAAATTCGGTCGGCTGTTCAACGACGGTTATTAATAAGAAATATAAACTTTACAAGCTGAACCGCGGTTACCAAAGTGATAAAGAACTTGCCTCCCGAAGTATTGACCCAGGTTCGAATCCAAACCAGGTCGATATGAATTCTGCACTTGGCTCGCACTAACCACACTGGTAGGCCGATCATTAATTACAGTCCCCTTGTCATCGGGTTTCAAATGCCGGTTAGTTTTTATCAAATAGTCCTCCACGAAGGCTAGATTTTCCCAATCCTTGATCCAGGAGTTCTTTTGTCTTTTGGGTTGAGCTCGAACATACGAGGCTAAGAAGTTGAGGTTTGATGATCGTAAACTTAGAATTGGGTCGGCTGTTCAATGCTGGTTATTAAAAAAAATAAAGCTTTGCCAGAAACTTTGTAATTTGGTAAGAATTTCCAAAGTAAAACGATACAAACAGTACATTTCTTATTTTTATTTCGTAAATTGATTTTTCAAGTTAGTCATTTTTGAGGCAATGAATTTTGATTAAAATTAAACAATTTCTAATTAAAATCATGGAATTGCAAGCATTTAATTTACTGACTACCACCTTGGTTAGCAATCTTATAGCAAGTTAGTCATATTTACCAATTTAAAATATTGACAGAACTTAACGTAAAGTTTTTTTTTTCAACTTATATAATACGTGAAATTATAATAGTAAAGATATAGGAAAAATAACAATGAAAATTGCATAACATTACCTACATGACATTACTTACATAGCATTACTTACATAAAACTTACGATTTTGTCTGAAATAAACACCTGGAACTGCTGCCATTTAAACGAACAAATTTTCCTTCACTAATTCTGCAGGTAACGATAAAATAATTCGTAAATTTTAAGTCATTCTTATGTAATTAATTATGCAAATACTATTATTCTAAGCTGACTAATTAATAGCTATTAATCTGTAGATTAGACACATAATATTTTTATAACAATGCTTTTGAATTAAAGCGATGGAAACTAACTTGCAACAAAATTAGATTTGTATAAACAATATAATTCCATTTAATCTACTTGCTTACTAGATAAAATTTTACATCTCCCATAATTCCCTTCAGTGGCACAATTTCGTTTATTTCATATATTATTAATACAATCTGGTTAAACTATCTTACTAATAGAGCATTATTAGAATAAATTTTTATAAGCTCTATATATTTAAAATGGAATTTTAAGACGTTTTATTTTAATATTCTAATCAAAATACTACCATATTTGTATAAAAAAATAATGCGAGTAAGAAGTGATTTTAAAATGCATACACCTTGAAGAAAGATATAAGAAACACTATTTAAATAAAATTTGAAGCGCGTAGTGAAACAATGTTTATGTAATTTTTAATGAGATAAAGCAAAACATACGAGTTTCAACGTTGCTGTTAACAATACAAATGAAATGTAATTTTTGTTTTCCCCAGACGATTTATAAATATTTAAATTTTTCATTTTAGTTCCTAAAAAACGATGGAATATGTAAAAAAAAAATTAAAAAATAAAATTTACCTTTTAGTAATATACATTTTAAATTTATAAAAAGGCCATATTACTAAAGCATTTTTCTCGCAGCTTTATAAGTTTAAGCTACTTTCAGAAAAATCTTTCTGTAAAAGCATTATTTCGCTGTTGTTTAATTTTCCATTTGATGAAAAAAACAAACTAATACCTTCTTGAAAAAAAAAAGGAAAAGAGCTTAAATGTTTGATTATTTCTCCCTTTTAAATAAATAAAACTCAGTCCTCTATTATCTTACCTCATCAACAAGAATATCTGTTTTAAGAGGCCTAATTCTCTTCTTCTGTTTTTCAATCCAGACGGGGCTTACAGAACCAAAGAACATATCAATACTGTAGAAGATTCGAAAGGACTCCAAAAAGAAAATGACCCACCCCAACTGAGGAAGGAGGCAGAAGAAGGTGATTTTCTCGTAATATCTCATTTAAACCTTCACCTTGTTTCTTCTCTTTTAAGAAGAGAATACAGCTCCATGGAGAAGCAATTTGTTTTAAAACTCGGATCTTACTGTTGTGTGTGTTGAAAATAGTTAATGGAATTTTCGCTTTTGCTTGTCACCGCTATTTATTTTTGAGTCGTACAATTACTAGTTTTTTGCTTCTTTTATTTCTCTTTTGCCCAAATTTTCGAGTTCTCTTCTGGGAAACCCCCTGCAGGAATTTAAATTGTTGGGACCGTTCTTGCGAGTTAAGAGAAAATCACGAGGTGTTTAAGTGATGATGTTGCCATTCGAGGGTTGTGAAATTTATGATCTGTTCGGTCCAGCGAATCCGACTCTCAATTTCTGTAACATCGGTGTTAAGTTTTTTTTTTTTTTTTTTTTGGCCGTTGAAAACTATTTTCATTTCATTTCATTAATGTTAAATTTTATACTTGAGTAGTTTTATTTTCTTATTTTGGAGTAAATTTTAAAAAAATATAAATACAAATTTCAGTTTAAATAAAGATGAAATACGACATTTCTACTGATACACATGTTCACCATATTTGGTTTATAATATGAGGTAGGTATTTTATTTACGTCGCACTAGCGATGCCCAATGGGCTATTGGCGACTGTCTGGGAAACATCCCAGAGGATAATCCGAAGACTTTTTTTATTTAAACGATTGAAAAGTCCTCATGCACTACAAAGTATAGAATGAGACTTACAGAAGTAAGTAGAAAACAAAAACAAGAAAATTCGCAAATTTACATTAAAAACAAAGTTCCGCAAGGCAGTAAGATTTTCGATACTTTTGACCAGTTCTGAAGAAACAGGAGGTCAACAAATAGAAAAACGCCTCAAATCAGTCTTTAATTTAATTCGGGCACTCGCATACAGTTTGCAATGAAGAAGAATGTGCTCAGCATCTTCATCAGAATCACCGCAAGCACAAATTCCACTGGTCACCAGATGGAAACTAAATAAATGTCTCTTAAAATTTCCATGGTTTATTAAAATTTGGGTCAATTTAAAATCAGTTGCAAAGCATTTACATTGCAAACGGTGGAAAATAGACCCGAAGACATGCCATCACAATTTTGATCCTCTGCAGAGGGGAGGACTCCCCTTCATTGGTAGCCCTACGAACTATCTCGGGAAGTCTAACCTTTTACAGTAGAACAGTTTAACGAGGAGAGATACCGCGCACCCTCGATCCCTACGCAAGCTGATCGAAGTGGTCACCCACCCGCCTACTGACCGCAGCCAGTGATGCTTGACTTCGGTGTTCTACTGCGAACCAGATCTTTACGATCAGTCCACTGCGGGACGATTTATAATAAGAATTCTCTGAAATATATATTCAGGGTGTTCTGCAATCACCACCCGTAGTATTCATTTCACGTATATTTATTAGTAATACATAATTATTTAATCGAATTTTCCCACACCAATCTATTTCACTAATTAACTAAAACATAAAAAAGCAAAATTTGCTCAAATCATAAAACTTCAGAAGTAATCATCTTAACATCTAACTTAAACATTACCTATAAAGAATCAAAAACTGGCTGGAAAACACAAAACTTTTTTTAAAAAAACTTGTCAAGATAACGTACGCTGTACAACTGTACTTCTAACGTTTTCATAATGCTGTATCACGAAATGGTATAGATCCATTTTATTATTTTTACTTAAGTAATAATATAACATAATTATGACAATCAGGCGATTAAGTACTACATATTATAGTTTTGAGAAATAAAATTATTTTATATTCTGAAAAAAAAAAACTTTGACTTTGAGAGATAAAATTCGAAATGGAATTTTGAATCCTACGCGTATTAGAAATCGAGACAAAAAAATTTCATCCAGAAAAAAATTAGGGGTAACAAAAATAATAATACAATAATAACAGTACAATAACAACTAATTAAAACAAACGTGAAAGACGCAGATGAAAAAGTTAAAACGAATTTACCAAGGAGTTCATTAAAGAAAATTGTCAGCATTTTGCTATTAAGTATAAAATTTTTCTTTTAAAATTCGTACTTACCTAATTTGAAGCGAGTCTTTTCACCATGGCGAGATAATCTTTTCGCCATGAAAATCCAATAGCGTGTTAGCATAGCTGTTAACACGATAGATTAAGTCATTGAATGTCAGTTTGAATGATAAAAACTACAGTAATTACATCTTTTTATAGACATTCATTGAATGTTTGTTCTGGTATCACAATTAAAAACTTAACCTTTCACTTAAACATCTCTTTCCTATGAAGTATCACAAACTTGAACAGAAAACACAAAACTTATCAAGATTTTATTTTGTCCACTGTACAACGGTACTTCGAGTTTAATCCGTTCTCTTGTAAAAGGAGAAAAAATTTCTTCTTTTAAAAACGGCTGCAAAGTTAAACTTTCGAAAATACGCTCTGAAAATTTAAGATTTCAGAAGAAAATCAAAGATATTGACCGTTAAGACACGGTTCCCAGCAGATCACCGAAGTCAAGCATCACTGGCTGCGGTCAGTGTGCGGGTGGGTGACCACTTGGATCAGTCTGCGTAGGGACCGAGCGTGTGCGGTATTGGTCCTCGTTAAACTGTGCTACCGTAAAGTGCTCGACTTCGCGCGCAGGTCGTCGGGCTACCGAAGCGGGGGTGCCACCCCCTCCGCAGAGGATCAAAATTGTGATGGCATGTCTTCGGATCATCCTCCGGGATGTTTCCCAGATCGTCGCCAATAGCCCATTGTGCAGCTCTAGTGCGACGTAAATTAACAACAACAACAAAGATATTGACAACTAGAGGGCTGAGGTAGCCGAGAGGCAGACAATGACAAATTAGTAGTAGTTGTAGTTTATTTAGATTACACTGGAGATGCACAAAAAGCAACTGGCGACGATCCCTAAAAATGATCCGAAAACATGACATCAAATTTTTGGTTATTGGTTAGTTATTGGTAATTGCAATTACATAAATTTTCAGGCTTGTGTGCTCAAAATAGGCTTATAAACCTTCGTCAAGTAGAAAAAGGACAGATAGCACAATAGGAAAGACAGCACCAAGTAGTACCGCCTCGAGAGAGTTGTTGTTGTTGTTGTTAATTTACGTCGCACTAGAGCTGCACAATGGGCTATTGGCGACGGTCTGGGAAACATCCCGGAGGATGATCCGAAGACATGCCATCACAATTTTGATCCTCTGCGGAGGGGATGGCACCCCCGCTTCGGTAGCCCGACGACCTGCGCGCGAAGTCGAGCACTTTACGGTAGCACAGTTTAACGAGGACCAATACCGCACACCCTCGGTCCCTACGCAGACTGATCCAAGTGGTCACCCACCCGCACACTGACCGCAGCCAGTGATGCTTGACTTCGGTGATCTGTTGGGAACCGTGTCTTAACGATCAGTCCACTGCGGGACCGCCTCGAGAGAGAAAAGAATTTTTGGTTATTAGCAAAGGGGTTGGTACCCCTGCTTTGATAGCCTGACAAACCAGTGCACGAAGTCAAGCACTTTAGGGTACAACAGTTTTAACAGCTCATCGGGGGCTTCCTGGCCGAACGGTATCATCCGCCAAACGCTCTGTTAAGCGTGGAGGTGGCGGGTTCGAATCCCGACGTAACCTTGGATGTATTATTTGTGATTTTCTTCTCCGTATTGTGTTATCTGTCCTTCTACTTGACAAAGGCTTATAAGCCTTAATTGAGCACACGAGTCTGCAAATGTACGTTGTAACAATAAACAAACAAACAGCTCATCGCAGGCTGATAAAAGTAGTCACACACCAGCTCATTGAGCGCAGCCAGTGATGCTATATTTCGGTGATCTACTGGAAATCGTATTTCGAAACGTTATAAAGCGTGAATGTAGCAAGTTCGAATCCCGCCTTAACCCTGGATGCATATTTTTGATATGTCCCTCTCTAAATTTTGCTATCTTGTTCTTCGACTTGACAAAAACTTATGAGCAGTTTTTGTAATGAGCACTGAAGCCTGCAGTACGATACGGTACTTTATTTATCTCTATTTGAAACTGGTTAATGAAATGGGTTATTGGCGATGGTCGGGGCAACATCTCTGAAAATGATCCGGAGACAGCACACATTCATCACATCACGTTTTACACGGAGAACACATTCACAGGCAATCCATCCATGCGCGGATTGTAGCTTTGACCTGAAACAGAGCATGATCAATCTCCAATCCAGTGATCAATCTCCAATCCAATTGTTATGGAAACTTAGAGACACCGGCAGAATCAGAGTGCACCAGTTACCATTTCATACACGGGGAGTCTTCGGTCGGCGGGGATCGAACTCTCGACCTCTCAAATATCGGCTCAATACCCTACCAGCCAAGCTATCCCAGCTTACACTCAAGATAGCATATGTGTGAGTAGCAATAAAATTAATATGTAGTAAAATAATATGCTGGCCCATGTGCTCATTTAAACAGCAGCTTAGAAACCCATGTCAAATTGAAGAACAAATAGCACAAGTAAAAAAGAAACATCATAAAGATATATCCAAGGTTATGACGAGGCTTGTACCCACTACCACGCTACAGAGCGTTTGGCGGATTATTGAGATTTCTCGACCAGGGAGGCCTGTAGAAAAGATCTGCTGCATCAAGCATTACAAAGTTCCCATAATGCAAGCTATCAGAATGTAAAAGCCCGCAGGGTAAGGCTGACATCCTCCCGATGTCATTTTTAAGAACTAGATGGTTTGTGATATTTTGTTATAGAAGCATAGAGGGCACATTGTATAACATCCACTTTCTTATAAGCATACTGGTCCCGCAGTGAACTGATCGTAAAGACATGATTCCCAGTAGAAGACCGAAGTCAAGCCTCACTAGCTGCTATCAATAAGCGGGTGGGTAACCACTTTGATCATCCTGCATAGAGACTGAGGGTGCACGGTATCGGCTCTCGTTAAACTGTTCTGTCGTAAAGTGCTGCACTTCGCGCACACGTAGTCGGGCTACCAAAGCAGGTGAGTCATCCCCTCTGCAGAGGATCAAAATTGTGGCATCTTCTGGTATGTTTTTGTTTATCAATGGCATGTCTTCGGATCATCCTCAGGGCTGTTTCCCAGACCATGTCTAATAGCCCCATTGAGCAGCTCTAGTGCGACGTAAATAAAGTACCTATCTACCTATAAAAATACTGTACATGTACCAGCATACCGCATAAATGAGCTTTTCCGCACTCTCTTCAAACTTTTGTTTTTGGCCGGTGTAGCCTGATTAGTAGGGCACTGGGCCCATATTCATGTGGTCATGGGTTCGATTCTCGCCGACCAAAGACTTCCCGTGTAGTAAATGGTGATGATGCATGTTAAATCTGTCGAATCTCAAAGATCTCTAAGTTCCCGTAACAAATCATACCTTTGGGGATACTGATCCAGGAGTTTCCTTGTCTTCTGAATTGGTTCAAAATTACAAGGCTACGGAGTTGAACATTAGTAGTTGTAAACCCAAAATTGGGTCGGCAGTTCAACAACGGCTATAAAATATAAAAACTTTTGTTTTTTCTCCTTTAATTTAACAGGATATGTAAAAAAAAAATGAATGAAACTTTTGTTTACCTTTATTTCAGAGACAAGTGGCCAACCTAGCACTTATTTCACTTGGATACTTTTGTTCCTAGCTATCACCTTCTACGATATGGCAACGTAACGAGCATAAATTACGAGAAAGACAATCAATTGTTCGAAATGGAATTAGACGAATTAAAGAGCGAACAAGCATTGTTGGAAGCTTCTGTTCAGAACACCATTTATGAACTTGACATACTTATAGTTGTTGAACACTCTCCTGTTATAGGAAACCGATCTGGAACTGTTTCGTTCATTCTAGTCATCATTGTTGTGTATATATTCATGTAAATTATCAATTGTACATTCTTCTAATTTGTTCCGTAAATAAAATATATGTAAATTTTTTATTAATCGATGTTTGTTTTTTGTTATTATCACTTTATTCATTTAGTATATATTTATTGTTATACAGGACCACCTTGAATAGCTTTTGATCCAATGATCGGATTTTCGCATTTTAGAACTCAATCGTAATCACATTTTAGAACTTCAAATATGCTAATTAATAAGTGATGCAGACGATATTTTAAATTAAGAAATCAATCACAAAAACGCACTTTCTCTTAATAAATGTTTTTTTTTTTCGAAGAATTTGGATTTTTGAAATATGGTCGCAGTAGTTCGGTCAGTTGCTTCAAGGTATGGACCCATAAATGTTTTTTTCCACACATATTTCAATATATTTTCAGAGAATTGAAAAAATTTTGCGCACAATTATACAATTCGTTTATTCAAAAATAATTCCATGTGAAAAATAAATTATTTAAGAATGGTCGGAAAAAATTTAGAATTCTAAGGAACACAAGATCTTGCATCATTTTAAAAAGTGTAACTTTCTAATGCAAAAAACAAAATTTGGGCGAAATTAGTATTATAATTCTTTATAAATTAAATTTCAAAAAAGTGAGTTACTCAAAATTTCGCTTAAAATTTTCTCGAAATACAGCGAAGTACGCAAAAAGTAAAATTAACATTAAGGGGTCCAAACTTTGAAGCACTCTCCTGACCAAACTATAGAAACCACACTTCCCAGATTGCAGCTATAGCCCTTACATTTTGTGTCATAAATATGAATCAGTAAAAAAAAGTCAATCAACTATTAACTTTTTTCAGCAATATCATCTTTACCAGCCCTTCATTTGGAATTGTTAGATATATCAATATCACAGTTATCGAATTTTAAAACAGGATCAGATATATTGTTATAAGAACGCCTATATGCACAACACCAAGTTGCAGAATGGTAGAGATATTAGAGACTATACAAGGCACTTCATTAAAACGTCAATATTTCTCTTATTATATATAGTGACAGAACTTAATATTTCTTTGTTTTTAGCCATGCTCCAGATATACGCATGTGGGTCATGGGGGTATTTGAGTAGAAAAACTTTTAAAATTTGAATTTAAGAAATCAAAAAAGCACAGGGTCAGTAAATAATGAGATGTATAGTGCCGGAACTTTGAAATATCAGTAAGGATTTTTTTCTCCAAGTTATACATATAATAGCTTATACACTGATGGTAAAAAAATCCCAACACCAAAAAAAAATTACTGTAGAGTAATAAAATTTCGGCAATACGTTTATCTGAGTAACTTGTTTAATTGATTAAAGTTTCAAGATCTCGGGTTAATGCAATTAAGGGAAAAACCATTTTAAATGTGAAATAAAAAAAAACTCTTTCAAAAACTAAAGCAACCAACTTCACCAACTAACAAATCGTTCGTTTGTTACTCACAAAAAATGACCGATTCTATGCAGTCATACAAAGAATGTTTCTTTTATTTTAAAAGCCACATACATATCCGAGTTATGACAGCATATTCATAAAAATCACTTCCAAAAGGGTTTCGGTTAACGGTACTAATCGGTTAATCGAGATTAAGATAAATGGAGAATTAACAATGCTTTAAATATATAAAATCTATTATTAATATAAACACAGCTGATTCAATCATGGAACTGAGAAAGAATCCTAGAGCTAAAAAAGAGTCCCATATTCTACAGATCAATGATTCTTCATCAGTGATCTTTTGTTTTTCTTAACTTTACTTTTCTAAAAAACACAAAAGAAACTAATATTTCGTGATTTATTACAGCAAGAAAGATCAAAAGATCAGTGACAGTATCCATAAGGTATTTCTCTAAATTTTAAAACATTGGATGCTTAACTTAAGCCTACTAAACCTTACATTATATGAAAAACAATTACAATGCGTCGTTTACTGAGCTTAAGGAATAATTTCCTCATTATACGCATTGCCATAAAAAATACCATTTATGTTCCATTTTCAAAAAACAATATATATATATATATATATATATATATATATATATATATATATATATATATATATATATATATATATATATATATTTGGTAGATGTTTCGAAATAATTTTCTTGATTCAATGTCTTTTTTTAAAGTCAATAAAGAAATGATAAAGTCAACGAAGAAAAAACGTTATAGATGCAATAAAAATAATAAGCGTAGAGATAAAAGTTTAGAAATAATTATTTTCAAGAGTTACAAAATGTTCCGTATCACGTTAACTCTTTTGCATAACACAGATTCTATATACTCCCAAAAATGTTCATAAGATGTCTTGAAATTTTGACTTGCCATAGTCTTGAAATTAGAACATTTTAACTAAAGGACACTTTTGAAATATTTTCTTTAAAATTCTTGATTTCAGTTTCAAATTTAAAATGTTTGATTTCAATTTAATATTTTTAAGACTTTCAAATATGTGGCACAAAAATAATCACAACATGTATAAATATTTTGTAATCAGTTTGTTCAGGGAAAAAAAATTCCCTCGTCCCTTGTGTCACTCGTTCTGAAGGGAAGGGGGGGGGATTTCGATATTGTTGAGTATCCATCTCGTTATTTTTTCTTTCTTACTTGAGAATGCGATTTCATTAATTTAGCAGGTTCAAGTATTTAAATAGAATCCAAAACAATATCGTAAAAGGCAAAAGGTATCTAAAATCCAAAAGTTAAGAGAAAATTACGCTCTAAAATATTATGGAACAAAGCATAGAAGACCGAAAAAACCGTAGGCTTCTGAGGACGAAATTACCATAGGCTTTCAGTGCCCCACCAAATAAAAATCATACAGAATTTTATAGTTACCACGGGCTACCTTATGCTTGTTTATCTCAAATTTTCTTAACATCTATTTACACTTAAGGCCGGGATACCTTAGTTGGTAAGGCACTGGGTCCATGTCGATGAGGTCTTGGGTTCGATCTCCGCCGACCGAAAACTGCCGGTGTATTAAACGGTGACGTATGCACGTAAAATCTGTCGAGTCTCAAAGTCCTCCATGTTGCCGTAACAAATCGTACCTCTGGGGGTACTGATCCTGGAGTTTCCTTATCTTCTGGATTGGTTTAAAATTACAAGGCTGCGGAGTAGGACATTAGTAGTCGTAAACCCAAAACTGGGTTGACTGATCAACGATGGTTATAAAATAAAAAAAATTCTAAAAAATAAAACACCTATTTACACGAGGAGTGAAAAAAAAGACGCCTGATCTTCTGACGTCACAAGCCTTTAAAAAAGGTTTGTCAAATTTACACCATTCCTGATGTTAGTATAAAAATCCCACAGCGCAAATAACAGAGAAAAATAACACGAGCGATTAAATTTCAAAGTGGCCGTATCACGCTATTGGTCGAAAATGACAACACTACTTGTGGCTGCGTGCACGTGATTTTGAAAAATTGCCTGCCGGAATGTTGCCTTTAAACAAGCTAGCTTTTGATTTTCTTTGTTTCGATTTAATAAATTTATTATTGATTTTATTACAAAATGAATAACATGAATGAAATAAATCCAGAGGTCACGTGAAAACAATATCTGTAGGAGATATGAAATCTGTTATCTATGTTAATCCCACACATAGTGATGTCATTTTTGACCAATAGCTTGATCAGGACCTCTTTGAAATTTAATCCCTCGTAAAATAACCACGCAATTCAAAGAGCCTGACACGAAGTTGTCTTCGCCAGGTAATGCTGTCTTCGGATCATCCTCAGGGATGTTTCCCAGACCGTCGCCAATAGCCCATTGTGCAGCTCTAGTGCGACGTAAATGAACTACAACAACATCGCCAGGTAATGCTTGCCTGAAAACAAGCTAGGAGATTATGAGATGAAAATGGTGAGATGAAAATGGGGTGTAAGGGTAATTTGGACAGAAGAAGGAGTTAGAACTATCAAAACAATAATCTAAACACCAATAATTTTATTAAATTATATAAACATTATAATATTACAGGCAAGATGAGCTCAAAAAAGTTATGGCAGTGTTAGGGTTAACTCTAGTTTATTTGACTCACTAGTTTTATTTCAGCTTCATTTTCAAGACGCATGTTACTTAAATATAAATTATGTTAGCAACAAGCATATATCCATATTACATATTACTAAATATTTCGTCTGTGAGCTTTTCTGTGAACAACACTCGAAATGCGTGTTTAAGAAAATGGACACAGCTAAAAGTGCATGAAAAAGAAATTCGAAACAGTTCGAAATCATGTCTTTTAAAAAATTGACATAGCTCAAAATGTGAAAGAAAATGGACACAGCTCGAAACATGCGTTTAAAAATGGACATAGCTCAAAATGCGTCTTTAAGAAAATGGACACATCTCAAAATGCGTGTTTAAGAAAATTGACATATTTCAAAACGCGTGTTTAAGAAAATGAACCTAGCTCGAAATGCGTGTTTAAGATAATGGATATATATCAAAATGCGTGTTTAAGAAAATAGATACATCTCAAAATGTGTAAATAAGAAATTGGACACGGCTCAAACTGCGTGAATAAGAAATGAAAATCAGCTCGAAATGCGTGTTTTTTTAATGGACATAGCTCAAAATGCTTGTTAAAGAAATGAGCATACTTTATAACGCGTGTTTAAAAAATGGACACAGTTCATAATGAGTGTTTGAACAAATGGAAGCAGCTCCAATGCGTGTTTAAGAAAATGGACATATCGAAAAATTCACCCTTTTACTATTCAGTCCAACTTTAACAACTGAATGAAGAATTTCGTCCTTACTTTTCCCTACTTTTTTAAACATTAAGTAAGTGATTAAGACAAATGGACGATATATCAAATTGTGAATTTATTTGGATCCATTAGTTCATTCTTTAGAAAAAAATACATTTTTCGCTCTAGAACTTTGAAAAACAGAATAAAATGCTAGGTGCATTTTCATAAAACGAAATTCACTAACAATTCAGCTTAGAATAAATTCATATATTCACTCACAATCGAAGCACACATTTTTAATAATTGTACTAAAAAAATTATTGTATACGTAAAGTACAGTTAAAAATTTCAATTCAAAGTTAATAAAACAATGAAATAAAGCAGTAACGAATACGAATTACGAATTAATTCGTTATTAATTTGCAGTAATACGAATTAATTTGTTAAGAATGAGATTTCAAATTTTACAATTTGAATTAAATATAATGTTTCTTGTATTACATGCATACTAAATTTTGTTTAAAAAATAATCTTTGTAGAAATCATAAGCTAGATTAAACTTATGTCTTTATAAAAGACTATTTAATAATTAAATACAAGTTTAGATGGCAAAAGTTAAACAATCAGAGATAAAAATGATATTAAAATTTCTTATTGAGAAATGCATAGTCCATCATTAATTATTTTTATTTATTAAAACTAATTAATTTCTCAGAAATGAAAAAAACATTTATTGAATTACATCAAATTTAAAAAGAAAATCAAATAATAACTTCTATCGTTTGTTTATTTTTTCAAATCTATAGCAGATTTGCACCACATCCCTTTTAATTAAAGTAAACGAACGGACGTGTTAAAAATATTCTAGAAAATAATATTTTCCTTAAAATTATTCCCAAAGTATGAAGTAAATTGCTCTAAATTAGTGTGATGTAAACAGTTTAAAATTGTCTAAACCAGCAAAGCAACAGGAACATATAACCTGGTTGTATTGATTGAGGAATCTGAATGCATAAATAACTAAATATTTGTATAAAAAAATTGCTAAAAAAAGTATAAGAGCATAAATTTGTAAAACATCTTAATTTTTGTAAAAAAGAGCATTAAAATAAATCAATAATCTTTATTTCCCATAAAAACTTAAAAGCATGTCCAGTAAAAAAAAAAAATTAAAAAGATTACAATTTTTTTTTTTCATGATCGTGATCTATATTGCTTTCAAGTTATTTATCCCTTTTCAAGCCAATGGTTTAAATAATTTAGATGAGATTACATTATTTTTTTCTACATTATGCTTTGTTTTTTTTTTAACTTGCATTTCCTCTAATGATTATAAATTTTTCTTTCGGCCTAATATGAGAAAAAAGAAAAACATTCGTCCGTTTTCTTATATTTCATTATAATTAGAACGCACCTTTTAAGCATTAAAAATTAATTAAAGGAGAAAAGTTATTGTGATCATAAAAAATAATAAATATGATTTTAAAAAAAGTTTCTGCTCATATTTTCCCATGTAGTTTTTCAAGAGCAACAAGAAAAAACGACTTATTAACTCCTGCAGAAGTAGAAGAAGAAGTGCGTTAATTAAAGGTTCCAAGGTGCATAAGATAATTTTTAAAAAAAAGCGCTGCTCTGCTCCGCCAAACTCGAATCCGTATAAATATAAGGGAAAAAAACTCTTATAATAACGTTTTGTGAATGAATTTTACGAACAGGAAACCAATATTTATTTAGAGCATTGGTTCAGTTCTGAATTTCTTAAATACGTAGGGAGAAATTAGGCAATAATTGGTAATAATGAGACATGATATAATAAGGAGATAATAGGAATAGTAATGAATTGTTAATGCTTTCTTATTGTTCTTGTTTATGCGCTAAAAAAAAAGAAATCAAATATGTCTTAGAAGTCTAAATGTTGTAGTTTACAAAAGAGATTATTTCATCAAAACAGTGTTCTTACAGCAACAACAAAATTAATTAATTAAAATATCATTTATTGTATAAGCATCTTTCCAATAATAAAAAAAATTAAATAAAAACTCCAAATTCAGCCAAGTTAACTGAATATTTCTGAATATAATGAAATAGAATCAGTTAAAGAGCAGAATCCCTGCATACATATAACACCTTTATCTTTAATAGATATGTGTTTCATAAAAAACAGAGCAAAAAAAACGATATTACTTTGAAAATTTTTAGTTCTATTGATTTAATTGATTATAATTCTTTTAATTATTAATCTTATAAATTATTCTTATAAATTTAATTTTATTATTAATCTTATTAATTAATAACTTTACCTATCAAAAATGATCGAATAGTATAAGTTAAACACGAAAAAATGCTGATAAATTCGAGAAGAGAATACTCGACAGCATATTGTTCTATCTGCATATTTATACAATTGGAAGTAACGTTTTTGGAAATATTATTTAAATTTCAACCTTATAATATCTAAGAAATATCTTCTTATTTCAGCTTTATTTAACACTTAAATATTTATTTATTTTTCTTAGTCATGAAATTTACATTAAAGGATCCAAATACCCGAACGCTCTTAAGCTATAAATAATGAGTTTGATACTATCCTCTAGTTTTAAGAGTAATTAAATTCCTAGTGCACTTTAGCATCCAAATAGAGTCTCTGTGCTGCCATCTAGTGTGGCAGAAACTGGACGTCAAAATTAACAAGGCCAACGGTATCTCACCCATTGTGGTGGTCCTGAAAGAGTGGATACCACTTCTGGAGAACGCACTAGGTCTGCTCATCGGGAAGACTGATTGTGCAGCTCATTGGAAATAAATAAATAAAAAAAGTTTTAAGAGTCAAAAATCTAAATTCGTCGGGGGAAGTAAGTTATCCTGAAAAATACTTTTTTTTTTTGTCTGATTACGTAATTTAATGTATAATCAAAAGGGAAGGCCGGTTTTTGTCATTTTGTTTTCATAAATGACCACTGGATCACCCTCTGTTGCATTTTGAGAATAACTAAGTTTTAACAAATTAATAACGTGAAAAATCATCTGTGAAAATGAACTGTGGAACCATAGAAAAACAGTTCCTGTCCGTACACTTCCGTCGTTTTTTTTCTCTTCCAAAATCAGCTTTTACGGATGAAAACTGCATGAATATGTCAACATATTTAATAGTTATTCCTCGAATTGTTAAGACTACAATGTGAAAATCCGATCATTAAATCTAAAGTTACTAAGGTTTTTATTTGTGCACTGTAAATATTTTTCATCAAAGTAACAGACACAAAAGTAGATTGAAAAGATATGAAAAATATTTTACGCTGTTGTCAATTTAGTTGTTTTTAAAAACTTGTTTTAATAAATAACTTTATTTTCTCCGTGCGAACGAAGAGTATTTAGCTGGTTTTTAAATAAGTCATTGTTTATTGTCTTTCTTAACGGTTACTAGTTTGTACTTTTATCCAACTAATTAAACATTAATCCTACTTACCACGCAAAAGCAACTGTCATGAAATATTACACCGTGAGATGTTAAAATTCAGCTTGGTAAATGCGTGCAAGGGATCACTGACGAACGATCTGCGAGTGCAAAGGTGGGTAGGTAGGTACTTTATTATTTTCTCAGTAGAGCTGCAGAATGGGCTATTGGCGACGGTCTGGTAATCATCCCTGAAGAGGATCCAAAGACATGCCATCGCAATTTTGATCTTCTCTAGAGAGGATGACTCTCCTGCTTTGGTAGCCCGACGACATGCATGCGGAGTCGAGCACTTTACGATCGAACAGTTTAACGAGGACCTATATTGCGCACCCTCGGATCTTTATCGCACCTTTTTTACTCTTAGCTTTAAAAGCATTTTTTAAGGATGACAAAAAAATTCCGTTTATAAATGAAATTTCAAAAGTCCAATGAGAGAATGGAATGTCTCCTAACACCAGAAATCAGAATTAAATATTACGAAATTTTTATTTATCGATTTCAAAAGATATTCTGGTTATATTTCAAAATAAACTTTAGGCGTACTTCCATCGAATTTATTTTTTAACCCTTATTTGATCAACAGGTTTCAAACAAATTTCAATACTTGATTTTTTTTTTTTCCATCAGCATAGGTTAAAAAATTTTCGTACATTTCTTACTACAGACTTCAAATCAGATAATGATTCTAAAAGTCTATAGAATCTTTTTATAATTATCCATTTTTAGTATTCACTGTTTAACAAAATAAGGCATTTTCCTGATAACAAATATTACTATAATAATATCTTGTGAATTGCGCTTAAGCCGGAAAATAATTTTAACAAAAGTAAAATTTTTCAACGTCTTTTTTTAAAAGAGCAGCTTTTTGAAAGTTAACGGTGTAATATTTAAGTTTTAAAGTCAAAATAAAATTGCGGTTCGAATTCATTCATTTAAAAAACAGAGCAAGCAGTTGTGGTTTTTTGAGTTGCACTAATATGCATTTAATTTTAATAAATCAAACAAATAAGAAACAATTAAGTAAATAAATAATTTGTTTGTTCCTTCTTAGAGAAAAGGGTGCACTTATTTACTACGATCTGTCAGACGTTTTACACTGAGTAATTTTTATGTGACAAAATGTTCTTAATTTCTTATCAGCTAACTGGCTGAAGTTCTGCGACTCGAAAAAATTTAATTATTTAGAGCGAGTGTTAAAGAAGAACTTTGAGCACTAATAAAATTAAACAAAACAGATTGGAATATTACAGAAAAAAAAATCTAAGAAGTAGAATAAAGAAAGAGAATTTAAAAATGAAATGAAATAATTTGTTGAATAGTTCTTTGAATCACATGTGGTCAGGTAATTGGGTACTTGCATTTCAAGAAGAAGAAGATATTAACGCATTTTTCGGACATTTGCGATATCCGCTAGTGAATTTTGATACTCGCAAATGTAAATGCGAAACAAAGGTATTCAACACATTTTTAGAGTAATCAAAACAACCATGCGAATGTCAACATTCGTTAGCATAAATGTGTGAAAAAGATATTAACGCATTTTTCGAACAGTGTAAATGCGAAACAAAGGTCTTCAACACATTTTCTATTTTCTATTTACCAAAATAACTATGTCAAAGTATTACACTAGCGTAAATGCGAAACAAGATGTTACCCGGAACGACTATGTATCTGTCGTTTCGACGAATTTCTATGGTCACTATGGTATTCATCCAATTCGGTATTTTATAGCAATAAATATACATACATTTTAGTCTTGTATAGTATAAATATACGAGACTAAAGCGTATTTTTAGTATAAATATACATACGTTTAATCTTGCAAACGTAAAAACTAGAAAAAGCAATAAAAACATAGTTTTTTTTAATACATATAGCTAAAATCGATCTGTCTTATACATGTATACTAATTTGAAGCAAAAGTGTCTTTCTTCATTTTTACATTTTGTCCATCTCCCTTCTCTTTAGAATCGTTGGTATGAGAACACCCCTTAATCAACCCCCGCAGTTCGTTTATGGTATGATCTTTGTGAAGCAATAAGTACTCCAAATGATGCACCCTTGCTGTCAGATTCATTATCGTCTCCTGTTTTTCTAAAAGTAGGGCTTGTACTTTTCTCTGGGTGGCATCTCCTGGCACCGTAACAGTATTTGAAGACAACTTACATCTAGACAAAGAACCGTTTGCTATAAGTTCCTTCTCTTCAGAATGGTCACCCTTCACGTCTATGACAGTGTCCTCAATTTTCAAACTGTGGATCAGATCTCTGATGTTCTTTTTCTTAGCTATGCGATTCGATTTCCGGTTCGTCTCGATTGTTGTTCTGAGTCGACTCAAGAAATATTCTATGGCTTCTCTGTTGGCGACCGCCAATTCGTTTAGAGTCGCCTCTGACAAAGGGAAAGCCAGTTTTCTCAGGACTTTCTTATTGAGCGTCGCCCAGTTCACTTTTTTACGTTCCAGCGTGTTTGTGGGTGGGTAGTTGTGCAAATCGACGAGAGTTGGGTGGAAATGTTTGATTAACTCGGCCGCTAAGACGCCATCAGAGAAATCTCTGGCTAGGTTTTTTTTCACCCTGGAAAACGGGATGGTACCCAACCATTCGTAAAGATTGACTTGTTCTGTTTCATTCATACTTGTATCGGTAGTTATTTCAATAAAAGCTATCTTTTATAGACGGAGAAAATTTCGTGTATTTAAATTTTGTTTATTTATCAAATGAACTTTCCTGGCTGTGCTTTACTATAGTCATGCTAATGACAACCATATTCATTTAGATATTTTTTGAGCAGCTTTGAAATCTTGAGAAACAGTGGGGAAAGTAGAAATCGATTATACCAACTTTCATCGATCAAAAGGTGCCTCAAGATTGAATTGAGTTAGCATGCCTTGTATGCTAGTGAATAGGTGGGTGACCACTTGGATCAGTCTGCGTAGGGGCCGAGGTTGTGCGGTATTGGTCCTCGTTAAACTGTTCTACCGTAAAGTGCTCGACTTCGCGTGCAGGTGGTCGGGCTACCGAAGCGGGGGCGCCATCCTCTCTGCAGAGGATCAAAATTGTGATGGCATGTCTTCGGATCATCCTCAGAGATATCTTCCAGACCGCCGCCAATAGGCCATTGTGCGGCTGTAGTGCGACGTAAATTAACTACAACAACAACATGCTTGTGAATCGATGCTTAATAATCGTAGTGGTAGTTAAGACAAGAAAATCGCCTAACAGAATTTTATCAGGGATAGAATTCGATGAACGGATACCACTTGTTGCCGTATTTGTGAAAGACCCGGATAGCTGTGCTAAGTTCACCGTATTTTGAGAGCTTGTAGTGAGTGAGAGCTGTATTAAATTCACCGAGTCTTGAGTGTTTGTCGTGCGACAAAGTTAATACTAAGTTCACGGTTGTGTGCGTGTCCGGTCTCTCCTCTGCTGCTATTAGCAGTAAAGTGTGTGCAGGATCCCGTTGTGTGTAAATGAGACTGAACAGCTACAGCGCGAGGAGGACAATGACGTAGTCACATATTGCAAGTGAAGTGTTCAACGTGAACCATCCATCGAAGTATGCGAGTTCATATCACGTCCGCGGGTCACCAATGTGGCGAAAGAGCTTCGGACAATATCAACCTTCATCTTACAAGAGGTACCGCAAGATTGAATCGAGTCGGCATGTTTTATATATAATAGTGAATTGATGTTTAATAATAGTAGTGGTAGTTACGCCACAAAATTATCTAGCAAAAAAATTTTCTTCTGATCAAGTCGCTTCATAAAACACGCGACAAACTGTAAATTCTTTTAACTCGTTAATGGATGGTTGACTGAATGTAAACAATAACGAGCTGCCTAAAACCGGAAGAAATTTAGAGAACTTCCGGTGTATCCCTCCTCTCATGTTATGTTCGCGAGACGATGTGTGAACAGGCTTAACATTCCAAGAAGTTTTGTTATTGTGATTTGTGTTTAAATTTACGCATAATTTTAACATTCATAAGAGTTGTATGTAATTTATAAATTCTAACAGATCTTCAGCGTAAAATAAATTTAAGAAAATAAATGTCAAAACATAAATAAAGTGTATGGTTTGACTTGTTATGAGAGTTATCTGGTATTCGGCTCACATTAGTGTAAAATATAGCCGTTGATAATTTTTTCGGTAGCATCATAGAGTGGCTAGTCTTCCGAATTCATTTGTTGTCTGTTACGTTGAAATTTAAATTGAAAGAACTCGTTAAATTGTAAGCACTACTAGTATAATAATATTGGATGGCGTGCTTTTTCAAGATTAGGCGTAAAAAGCGATCGAAAATATTAACCCGGAAGTCTTACGATGAATTTTAACTCCTCGCCATCTTTGCTTAGCTTTTTACACGGTCAACCATCTTATACCAAAGTCACAAAATTTTCAATAAATTTTATATTAAAATTTAAATTATCAATTTAACAGGAAATACTTTAATCTTATTTGAGAAAATTGAAGAAAAATAATTGCAAAATTGTAGGAGCTAAAGTAAATTGTCAATATTTGAAATTCAAATTTAAAAATTAAAAAAAAAAATTTCTTGTAAATGTGTCCTTCTAACTGGAGAAAAAGAAAACAGCTGAAATCACATGGTTGTACCTAATCAAGTGGTTGTGCTTGTCGTTTTAGCATTGCAGCTTTTAAGGCGTTACGGTTATTAAGCTATTATTTATGATCACACTGAATCATTTTTTGGATCAGATTTGATTGGATGCGTGCTAGCGAAGTGTGTGTCAAGCTTATTGGCTAAATCTTGGATTAAACAAATGGCACGATTAACCAACGCGTGATGTTACTTGCAAGTATCCAGTTGTGGTTAATCTGGGTAAGTTTCACTTACTTTAGCGTTGCCATTCGGGGAGTTGTAATGAGGCTTTTTTTTGTCGCCGTGTAAGAGAAATGTATATATATATATATATATATATATATATATATATATATATATATATATATATATATATATATATATATATATATATATATATATAGAATATATAATAAACTAAAATCTGCAGTTTATAAGTAATTAAAATGTTATGAACAAAAAAGTTCAGTTTTGTAGTTATCAGACGTGGACAAATCAAGTGGAGATACCGTTTCCTATGCATTTTCTGAGTCAAATCGAATGAAGCTCTCCGAAAACAGTTTTTGTTTAGGATGCCTAAGCACTAGTATTGTTCACGAATCATTGTGTTAAAGATGAATCCAAAAAACTGGTTTTAGATAAAATAGTGCTTTTTTTTTTCAAATAAGATTGAAACAAAAATGAAATTCCCTTATATTGGACAAATAGTTTCTGAGAAATCGAATGGTCACTGATAAGACTTTTTTGAAAATCGATTTTTCAGTTAATTATTCGCCCTGTTTCGTTCGTATTTTGCCCTATAAAATTACATTCTTTAAAATGATTAAAAAATTTGTTTTACAAATTAAAAAAATTTTGACTAAGTATATGTAAATGTAATTATATATAAATGGAACATAACTGTATAATTATTTATAAATGAAACATATTATATAATTAAATGAAATAATAAAAAGAAATAAACAATTTTAAAAAATTATATTTTGCATTGAAAATAATTTTATAAATCAAATATATCTTTAAATAAACGAATTTTATAAAAATTTCCCAATTCACTAAAAAAATTATCGAGATATGTGAAGTACGCAAAAAATATAGTTAACCTTAATAGTTCAAAATTTGCAAACGATTGGAACTATATTTTCCAAATTGCTCCTACATTGGACAAATTATTTTTATTATAATTATTATTTCTATTATAATTATTATGCCATTTTTCGATTATAAAGAGAAATACAAATGACACCTGTGACATTGATAATTTTAATCTTATTTACTGCACATGTTGATCGGTATCCACATTGAAATGTAGGCGTAACATCCATTTAACATCAGTGAAATTATTTTGTTTTTTTAGTGCCGTAAATCATTTCTACTTCTTTAATAGAACTTTTGTTCTTTCATATTCATGTCGCCTTTTATCTAAATATTCTTTCTTTTACGGTATTCGCCGTTCGTTCTACCTTACACTTCAATATCAAGCATACAAAATACTGAAGAGTCTCGTACAGTTAATCTAATGTTGTTGAACGAATTAAAAAAACATATTTTATTAAGTTATTAACATAATACAGATAATGAGAACGCTGAAAATAAAGATGCTTACTAATTCCAATGAAATTTTAGTGCTGCCATCTATTTTTGTAATATGTAACTTCTTTCGAAGGAGGAAAAATAAATATCCAGTCACCATAAGAAATTCAATATATGCTGCTTAGCTTTCATGATAAATTTATTTTATAAACTAAGCTTAGAAAGTAAAATAATGATTATAGTACTGATAAAATTGCTTACGTAGTTTTATAAAAATCCCTTAAATATTGTTTTACATGAAATATATCAGAAAAGGTAAAAATATGGAGGTTGAAAATAAATTCATATAAAAATTATCTATGATATGAGATTAAATAAATGTTTCTTTATAGTTTCTAATATATTCATGAGAAAAATTATTATCCTTGCATATTTTTTTTTCAACTTTTATTTTTTCATTAACATTCAACTTTTTTAACTTCCAACATAAATGTAAATTAAATCATTCATCAAAATTCATCTTCTAAAAATAGTTAAGTAGTAGTTACATTTTGAAAGTAGTTTGTAATCACAACATTTAAAAGAAATCATTGTAGTTTACTAGATTTGCAAAACAGTAGTTGCTGTTGTAAACTACAAAGAAAATGCAGTTTTTCCAACTACCATTAATAGCCTATATAATACATAGCCCTATATAATATATCGCCCTATGCAATATGTGCGTAAGGCAATATATAGCAGTTTGTATTTTCCCAAATATTAATATATAATCTTGAAATTTGGCTAGATACCTTGTAAGAACATCAAAATATTAAATTTCAAATAAACGCTTTAGGAAGTAAATCAGGGTTATATCAGTAAATTCTCGAAATCGAATTCGATAGTAGTGGCGCCATCTATGGTAAATCATGGGCAACATTATGACTTGCTTCTACAGACTAAATTTTAAACTTTTTTAGTTATTTTTTATTTAATATAAAAATAATATTTCGTTTTCTTTTCTTTTTTTTTTTTATTCTAATCTGTGTATATATTTTACTGTCTTTAAATAGGTCTAATTTAGAATTCCAATAAAAAGAAAAGTATTACCCCCCCCCCCCAAAAAAATATACATAAATTAACAATCTTTACATATGGCAATAAATTGCACTGATAAACAAGCCTTATATATCAGGTATGATGTTTATCTTTTCTGATGTAGTTTGTTATGCTGATTTCATACATAAAAACTATTTTTCTCTATCACGTCATATTATTAAGATATTAACAAAGGTTAATTAATACTCTTAAGGAATACTGTTTAATTTTCATACAAATTTTTTTTCAATCAACCTTTAATTTATTTACTTTTAATTTTTAAAAAAAAAACTGTTTAAATTTGAGTAGTTTACTTTACTGTTTAAATTCTATTAATTTTAATGAGATACATTTGACGTTTTATTAATTTTAAAGAAATGTTGTTTAAATTATATTAATTTTAATGAAATATTGCTTTAATTTTATTGATTTTTAATAGAATTTTGTTTTTATCGTACAACAACTGCATATTTTCGTCCCAAAAGCTGAAAATTTGTGAGTTTCTTTTTATTGAGTGGCACTTTAAGCTAGACCCACAGAAAAAAATGCTCTGGGGGAGAAAAGCTCTACACGATAAAGCAAAATTTTAAAAAACTAAAAACGATAAAGCGTCGGGAAAAAGGACTACTTTAATTATTACATAAATTCAATGACCGATTTGATTCAGACTGTAAAGCAAGAATTCAATATAATTAAATATTTATTCGAATATAAGTACTTTTTAAAAAACTGATTAATAATCAAAGTTTGGTTTAATTTCCGAGGGGGAGTACTTTAAATGCATAGTCTGATCTTTGTGATTTGAATTAAACATAATTCAATTACACATTACAAGGAGGCTTCGCCCCCTGCTCGCTGGAGCTCGCCAACCCCCGGAACTGCTTTCGTAGTTCATTTCGGATAGCGAAGCAATTCGATGCTCGCTTTGCTCGCTCATTGTATACGTTCTTAACGTCTAGCTTTTGTATACTTTTTTGAACACTGAAGTTCCGAAAACTTTTCACTGTAGAAAATTCTAAACTTGTGCATTTCAATATTAATTTGAAATTGCAAACAGTTCACATATTTTTCTTAATCACACTATTCTAAATTTCAGTTGTTGAGAAAAGTAACTGTCGTAAGTTTTGTTTCAAAGTCTTTGGCACACCAGAGGGCTAAAACCATGTGTTGTAAAACAATATGAAATAGTACTGAACGCCGGATGTAAAGCATCGGCTTCGATGAAGATAATTTTGTGAGAATTTTTTTAATAATTCGGTGAGAATTATTAAAAAAACCCGATTAGACATATGATGCTCACTACGTGCTCTTGCGCGCCGAAGCCTATCAATTAAAACGTATTAGCGTTTTATATAATATAGATTAGCCATATGATGCTCACTACGTGCTCTTGCGCGCCTAATCCTATAAATTAAAAATGAAAACTATAGCCAACGCGAGAAAAGAAATATCATCGGTTTTATTGATACACACGTATTAGCGTTTTATATAATATAGATAGATTGTATACAATGTATCAATTAACAATAGTTTCTCCAGAGATTAATTTTGGGATAATTTACAAATAATGAGAAAAATTATGACATGATTCGCCCAACTGTAGATAAAGTATCATTGCAACACAAACCTTGTTATGTCAAAAAAATATTTTCCCCCTTGGCTTTATATATCCATGTAATGTTAATTTGAATTCCAATATCGAAGAGTTTTTTTCTCAAAATTTTGTTACGTCGAATTTTTTTCAAAATAGAAATTGAACTTTTTCGGAAAAATCACAAAGTAATTTTATGGTAAACTAATTCTTTTCTATTTTATGCATAATTATTTTTGTCTTCTTTTAAATATAAAATTATCATTGTTGTATTTAGACTTATAGTCAACTATCATTATTAACATATTCAATAATAGTTATTCTTATATTTCATGACTCTACTTTTTAGAGTAAAATTTTAGAATATATTTTTCTACTTTTTAGAATGTATTTAGTTCTGAACTTGTTATCTCGAAAGCTCACTATTACGAATTTTTTTAGCGTCTCTTCAACTTTGAGATATTGAGAGTATACTGTAGTATGAAGTGTGCAAAGTTCCTTCTATAAATAAAATAATCCTTGTACTGTAGTAAATTTTTTTTAACAAAACTATCTAATTTCATTAGAATAAGTATTTAATCAAATTGGAAGTAAATGTGGGTAATCTCCGACAATCACTTCACCGTCACTATCATTTCGCCGATAGCTCATTTCACCTACTCAATCTTTTTACCGTCAGCTCATTTGGCCGACACGATCATTTCCACGTCGCACTCATTTCGCCGACTTGATTATTTCCTGAACACACTCATTTCGCCGACATCATCATTTCAACAAGCAGGTCCCTGAGTACCTTCTTACATATAATTTTTATTGTCGTATGTTTGTTTTATTGTTCCATAATTTTATTTTTAGGTTGAAATTTCGCTTAAATTAATATTTTCGCAAACCACTGGTTAGAAAACAATTGTTTATATTTTTACATACGTTACTGGGACCAAAACTATTTATTATCTGTAACTAGTATGTTATATAATATAATATAATATAATATAATATAATATAATATAATATAATATAATATAATATAATATAATATAATATAATATAATATAATATAATATAATATAATATAATATAATATAATATAATATAATATAATATAATATAATATAATATAATATAATATAATATAATATAATATAATATGATATGATATGATATGATATGATATGATATGATATGATATGATATGATATGATATGATATGATATGATATAATATAATATAATATAATATAATATAATATAATATAATATAATATAATATAATATAATATAATATAATATAATATAATATAAAATAATATAATATAATATAATATAACTAGGAGGCTCCACCCCCTGCTCGCTAACGCTCGCCAACCCCCGAGAATTGCTACGCAATCCTATGTGGTTCACGCCGTGAACCATAGCTCGCTGCGCTCGCTCGCCAATGAACACAATGTTCTAACACAAAGACATAATATATTATCATCAAAGACATAGTATTTTATCATCAAAGACATAGTATTGTACTTATGTAGAAGATTTCTACCAATGTTCTTATTGGCTTTTAAAAAAGTATATTAGCTATTTAGATTGTCCATGGTGAAAAAATCAAAACATTAGCTAAATAAGAAACATATTAGCAAAATAAATTATCAAATATTGCTTCACTAATATTCTGCATTTTAAAGCGTGAAAATTCAATGCATAAATAAACGCGAAATATAAAAAAAATTCAATGCATTCATTACAAACACTTAAACGTTTTTTAGACGTTTAGGTAGCTCCCAGTAGAAAAATATCAATTCAACAGCGGCCTTTTAAAGCATTCTCACTTCAATTAATTAATTAATTCCTAATTGAGTTCAAATTAAATATTGTCATGTTTTTAGTGCATGAATCTGAATTGAACAACCTGATAATGCTCACTCTGGTTATTGTTATCTGGTTGCTCACTACGTGCTCTTGCGCGCCGAATCCAATCAATTAAAAATGAAAACTGTTGCCAGCGCGAGAAAAGAAATATCATTGGTTTTATTGATACATACATACATACGTACGTATTAGCGTTTTATATAATATAGAAATAATATGATATAATATAATATAATATAATATAATATAATATAATATAATATAATATAATATAATATAATATAATATAATATAATATAATATAATATAATATAATATAATATAATATAATATAATATAATATAATATAATATAATATATATTGTAAATAGCAGAACATATAGCTATAATGTGACGTGAATTTTCGAAAATAAAATAACTAAATCTAGAAACTATATTCTTCACATCGTCACAAATTTGCTATCACTTTTTATATGTATTTTCAATTTTACATTTTTAGGGAAAATATGAATTTTTATAGACTAAGAAAAATAATAGGCAAGAGATAATAACAGGATAAGAGAAATAATTAAGTTTTGAAATTGTAAACTTTGAAATGAAACTCACAGAATATTAACTTTAAATGCATAATTAAATAATAAAAATAAACTCTACATTCTTTTTTAGCCAGAAAAATCGCATACATTTAATTTTTATCTTTTATATTCGCATAAACAAGTATTACAATTATTTATTTTTTTAAACAGGAAGAAAAACTTGAAAGTTAAACTACAACATCTTTGCTTTTCTTTAAATGTCAGGAAAGATTATATGACCATTCGCTCAAACAATTTGCTGTTCTGGATCCTTCATAGTTTGTTGTTCTTCCTTCGTCATTCGAAATTATTATTTATACCAAAATCGTCTTTGTTATCTGTTCTTAAATCAGCATTCCAATTTGCCAATACAACCATGAAATCTTTTAATCAAGAAATTTTTCATGAAGCTCACAAAGCTTTCCTTACATTCAGATTTAGTCATTGTGTTTTCATATTTACTGGAGAAACAGTTCAAAGCTTTCCTCATATTTAGGTTCCGCAATTATATCATCACGTTTAAATAATCAGTACTAACTATCAGTTCATAGCTTTCCTCACATTTAGATTCCTTTATTATGTCGTCACATTTAAGTAATCAGTTCTAACTATTAGTTCATAGCTTTCCTCGCATTTAGATTCCGTCATTATTTCGTCACATTTAATTAATCAGAACTAACTATAAGTTCATAGCTTTCCACCAATTTATATTTTGTCATCAAGTCGTCACATTAAGTAATCAATACTACCAGTTCATAGTTTTCCTCATATTTAGATTTCGTCACATTTTGGTAATAAGTACTAACTATCAGTTTATAGCTTTCCTTCTACAGAAATTCTGTTATTATGTGGTCACAATTAAGTAATCAGTACTAACTATATAAGCTCACAGCTTTCCTCAAATTTAGATTCCGTCACATTTAAGTAATCAGTTTCAAATCAATTTTCAAGTCAAAATGTATATTCATGTTCTTATGACTAGGAAAGACCACAGTGTCGTTTTCTCTGACACTTTGGAGTCTTCCTAGTTGTTATCTTGTTTTTGGTGAAAATAGCAGGAGAGGAAAAATCGCACAAATCTTTGCTTGATGCGATTCCTCTTTTTAGAATTCTTATCTTTCACTTTGCCCAGATCCATGTTCCCTTTCATTTTTAAATCAGAATTTAAATTTGAAATGGTATACTCTAGATCAGATTTTCTAGTAAATATTTCATTCATAATCGGTGAAAGTGAACAGGAGTTTGAAGAGCATTTAGATTCAGCAGCATACTCAAGAAAGCAGAACCATGAATCAATCAAATCACAAGTTTGTTCTTAGCCATTCAAATCATCATTCAAAATTTTAAGGCCTGTTTACACGGTCCAATTTCTTGAATCCGAGAAATTGGATGGATTTCTCTGTCCAAGAAATTGGATGATTCGTTGACACTATCCAAGTTCTTGAATGTCACTGATTCGTTGAAAGAAAAACTTGCGCATGCGCATTGTTCATATTCAACGTTATAAAATAATACTTAAATAAGTTTAAAATTACTAAATAAATTCAAATAAAATCATAATAACACAAATAAACCGTAACAGATTAATTTATTTGGACTAAAATATATAATAACAGACAAGAAGATGACATAATTTGCTGCCTGACGTCACAAACTCTAAGACGCTGATTGGTTAAGAGAGAAAAAACTTGGATGGAAAGTAGAACATGCTCTACTATCGTCCAAGAAGTTGGACCAAGTTCTTGGATGTTTGTTTACACGATCAAAGCTCAAAGCAAAACAAGTTTCCTTCAATATCAATCAATCTCTGTCCAAGAAATGGGATCGTCTAAACAGGACTTTAATTTCTTCCAAATCCAAACCACTGTTTTTACTTAAATCAGCATTCGAATTTGACACCTGATTCAACCAACAAGATTTCCTATCAGCAAGTTCTTCGCAAGGATCAAATCCATGGTTTTCCTCATAATGTGATTTAGGCTCTATTCCATCATGCTCTAGAAACCAAAACCAAGAATCAATTAAATCACAAATCTGTTTTTCTTCGATTATTTCATCATTCGCCAAATTCTCTCTGTCATTTACACTTAAATCACCATTTGGATTTGACCCTTGATGTAACCCACAAAATTCCTCATCAGCAAGTTTTTCAGGTGACATTGGTACAAGTTCGTAATTTTCCTCACATTCAGTCATTGTTGCATCATATACAAATAACCGGAACCAGGAATCAATTAAATCACAAATCTGATTTTCAACCATTATATTATCATTTGAAACTTTCATTTCCCTCAAATTATGTCCGTCACTTACACTTAAATCACCATTTGACACTTGATGCAAGCAACAAAATTCCTCATCAGCAAGTTTTTCATTTGACATTGGTACAAGTTCGTAGTTTCCCTCAGATTCAGTAATTGTTAGATCACATTCAAGAAATCCAAACCATGTATCAATCAAATCATAAATTTGCTCTTTATCTTCTACGCCATCATAACACACTTCTATACCCAAATAAGTGATCAAATGATTTCTAAAATAAGCAAGAACCATCAAAATGCAGTAACCCACAAAATAGATGGGAAACATGATGGCCACTAAGACAAGCATTATACAACTCTTGATAAGACCAAGAAGTCCTTCACAAAAATCTGTGATAGTGCAGATGAAATAATCATCATGCCGACAAAATTCAACAATTTCCACCAATTAATGGCTGGCATTTTACTTTTTAATTCGCAGTAAGTTAGAACACTTTCTATACTCATCAAAGCTTAGAATAGAAATGAAATTTATTCTTCTACAGTAGATGTTAATTTTAACAATAAAAATAATGTAATTTTTTTTTAAAGTTGATTTTCATACGAAACAATGAAAATGATCATTGTTGTATTCTACTTAAGGCCTGGTTTCTTAGGACAAGCGCCTTATCTGGGCGTCAGCGTTAAGTTGACGTTACCCTGACGCCAACAAAATACTGGTTTGTTAGCTCAAGGCCTGGTATCTTAAGAGAAGCGTCTGAACTGGGCGTCAGCGTTAAGTTGATATAATTTTGACGCCATAAAAATACCGTTTTGTTAGCTCAGCGTGAGCAGTCGGTCCAACACAGACATTATCTCGCATTGCGTATGCGTTAAAAACGTAAACAAATACTTATTTTGATTTTGTATTGATTTTGTGATTGCTGACCAGTGCTTTAAGAAACAAATAATGACTTTGTCCAAGAAAAAAGACCTTATAGCTTAGCTAAATGAAGAAGAAGAGGAAAAAGAAGTTACGTTTAATGTTAAAATTAAAATCTTGGCTGATTTCAATGCTCTGTTGTCCGCCATTACTTCTGTTGTTAACCTCACGTTGTAATCCAACTGCAGTTGATTTGGACGGCAGTTGTCGTTCAAGCTGAGCGTTCGATGACGTATGCTATCAAACTCATAAATTGACCAATCAGAGGTAAACTTTCGTTTCAAGCTGACGCCGACGTTTCCTAAGAAACCGGGCCTTTTGATGTATTTTAGATTGGTTGTAAATACTATAACAATGAGGGCCAAACAAGTATCTGTCTCGTCAAGCGAATTTTTGATCTAATAATTCGTAATACTAAAGGGCAATTTAAATCCTTTGAAAGGCAATTCAGAACACTATCATTTGAACACAATCCAGACATTTGAACACAATGCAGAAGACAAGGGAACTCCTGAATCAGGTATTGGGAAAAATTTGACTTCGTGGGGGACTTTTTGATGGAACTCACATTTGCGTTACATGGAGAGGAAGACCACGAGAACCTCCCACAGTTAGCCTGACAGCAAGGGGATTCTAACCCAAGAATCTTCCACCACTAAGAATATTTCACGTCAGCACTGTGGTCGATGCAACCCGGATGAGGAATTCGTATCCATCAGCAACAGCTGGGATTTGAACCCGGTTCACCTCATTGGAAGGTGAACGCTCTATCCCCTGAGAAATCACGTCTTTTTCGCAGTTGATTATAGTTGTATTTAAGTAACATTTTTGTTTAGACCAGAATTCCAAAATCATTTTTTTAATCGAACAGTTAAAATAGCGAATGTCCGTAATATTAAGTAAAACGAGTGTTTTTATATATTTAATAAATTATTTATAGAAAAGCAAAGAATGTTTAAGCTTGCATTTATGTCTTTCATCGCATTAATCATTTTGCAATGGAAATTTGAATATCTGCGAAGGCTTGTTGATACGAATTCTGCCCCCGACTCGCACCGACCACAGTGCTGAGATAAAACATTATCAGTCGCAAACGGATCATGGGCTCGAATCTGCTTCCCGTTGGCTTAACCGAGGGAGGTTTTCGTGGTTTTCCTCTCCATGTAACGCAAATGCGGGTTACTTCCATTTAAAAAAGTCCACCACAAAGTCTAGTTTATTCCAATGCTTAATCAAAAGCTACATCACTTTCTGGATTGGGTTCCTAATTACAAGGATAGGGATTGGGACATTGATATTTGTCAACTAAAAAATGGGTCGTTTGTTCCAGCAGTGGCAATAAAATAAAATAAAACCATTTTGCCGTGTAATTTTGAAATGGTTATTTTGTATATTTTAAATTGACCTTCGTGAAATTGATCCAGGTTAATTTTTTTTTCCTTCTGCCGTTCTTAATCTCTTTTTTTTCCGTCTTTCGTTCCTATTTTGTTACAATTTTCTGAAAACACTTGGTTAAAGTTCGAAACATAAAATTTGGAGTATGATGCATAGGATTGAACTACATTTTTAAACTGCAAATATGCGTTTATGTAATGTGATGTCATATGTAAGTCAAAAATTTTTATGGTTTTCCATTAATGTACCAACATAGTCTTGATGGTAACCATCAATAATTCCATCCTGAAAAATGATATTTTTCATGGTAACCAACATAAGTAACCATCATCCTAAGCTAGGAATTCGGATTGATTTATGATGGTCCAACATAAGAATAGCAACTTGTTTTGATGGTTTGTTCATGTTAAACCATCAGAAGTTTCCATCTGATTTTCTTAAGAGTCAAATGATGAAACGATCATGAATCACACTCACCGTAATGTAGGAATTTAGGCTGATTTATGATGGACCAACATGAAAAAACAAATTGTTTTGATGGTTTATTCCTGAGAACCAACAAGAATTCAATTAAACCATCATGGAAATGTATAGTTGAAACCATCACGATTCACCATCGATTGTTTGTCCATGAGAATCAAAATTCTCTTTGTGGTTAACCATCATAGTGCATGAAAGTAGAATTTTCCATCATGGAATGATGGAAGCTTGTTGGCATATCAAAAACCATGAACGCATAATGGGAAATGTTAGATGATGGCGACCATCAAATGATGTCGGACCATCATGAATTGCACTGAAACCAAAATAAATCATCAAAATTTTTTGATTGTACCATCAAGAATTTTGTCTTTGGATGTGACACTTAAGAAAAGGGAAGCCGGAGTATCGTGAAGTATGATTCTTTGAGACAGAGAAGAAAAATGGATAGAAATACTGAAACACAAAAGTGGAAAACCTTAACGAAGAACAGGATGGCTGAGGAAGATTAAGACCCACCTGGGGTTGTAATGCCAGAGAAGAGGAAGAAAAGAAAGGTGACACCATTTATGGATATCCTAAACGCTGAACATAAAATAATTTCCTTATCCACTTTAAATTTTGGTTCTATTCAAAGCACTTTTAGTTTTGGCCACAAATCAACAATTCACTTTAACCCTTTTAATAAGTATAATTGAACCCTATCATTGAAAGCTATACTAGTTAAAGTATTGACTTGTATTGAGAAGTATTTCAAAATTAATTAGTCGAGTGCTTCTTAAATATTAGGTCCTTATCTGCTAATGGTAATTAGTTTTCAGGTAAAAATTCTTGATTTAATAACTTTCAGAGACCAACGAAACCTTCGCCAGTAACCGGGCAAACCTCCGTATCCCATGCGGAAAAGGTCAAATCAGGAAACACAAAAATGTACCAAAACAAATAATATTAACAATACAAATAAGTAGATATATTCAAATGTGTTCAAAATAATTGTGAGTGGCTCTTATTTAGAGAGCTCTTTTTGACTATCTCTGAAAGAGATCTAGAATCTCATAGAGTTCAAAGCTAAATTAGTTTTTTTTTTTAAAGTTATTTTAGAAAAAAATAAGCATCCCAACCAAACCTCTTCTCATTTTTTAAAGCAAACTAATTTTTATGATATAAATTAAACGCAGACTTAAACAAAAACAAAATTATTTATTTATTTAAAATTATTTTATCATTCATAATTGGTAAATTTGTTTTTACACACATAGTTTTATGAATAGAGGTCATTTTTTATGCTAAATTTTGTTCATCGATGCTGTTTTCATGACGCCAACACAAGCGGCTTTTCTGCAACAAGAAAATTATATTATGTAAAATTAAAATCGTTTGCGAAACCATCAGGACCATCAGCTAGTATATTTTTTAATCATATTATTCAATCATGTTATTATTTTATGCGGATAGATAAAATGTAGATTTTATTTGGCCACCGAATTTTCACCGCCATAATCCACTTGCAATGCCAACATTACAGGTGCCCACGGGCACAACTTCAGATGAAGGTGTGAAGTGTCCGCTTCGCGGACAGGTACACCGAAACTATACTCGGTTCAGTTCAGTTTGCGAAAAATCATGTCCCTTCGATAACACTTTGAAGTCAATTGAAGTAACCTCTAAGGGCGACCAATTTACTGTGGAAAAGAGAGTATTCTCTCCCGTGGAGAGTAGTCTAAACTGTATAATAACCTCTGACTTTGACGTTATTATTGTCCCCTTTACAAAAAAAGTATGAAGAAGAAAAGATACGAAAAAAAATATGTAAACAAAGAAAACCAACAAGCTCCGTGACGTCATTTTTTTTCTTGGCCTTCTGAAAATCTCTACTCAATAATATATCTTATCACTTCTACATTTTTTTTATTCTAAAATGCATCAGATAAAGCTTCTATTTTCAACTAGAAGATTGAAGAGGATAAGCAAACGTAGTTCATTGCGGTCAATATATAGATGTGTGATTAATTTTATCTTCACGCTCGACTTACGATAGCCCCTGGACACAAAAGAACAGAATAGACCTTCAATAAAAACTCAGTTGACGTTTAAGAGCGTTGGAAATTTGAAGGTCGAGAAGAAAAAAGAAATCTAACAGAGACCAGAAAAGTGAAATCAAACGAAACTTGACGTTCTGACGAAACAGAAAGTGGAGGAACGAGTTCCTACGGAATATCTAAATAATTTTGCCCTAAGAATTTACCCAGCCTATTCGCAGGGGGTTCCCAAACAGTCATCGTTTTCACTTTCACCTGACGACTCTTCAGACAGTTCATTATCACGCGTATCTTCAGTATGCCTATCTTCAAGAATAAATTCTTCGTTGAAGATGATCACATAAAGGAATTGCGACGGAAATTTCTGGATGATATTAAATGTTCAGGTAAACTAACTTTTTTTTTAGTACAAATACTCAGTTTTAAAATTTTTTCATTACTATTAACATACTAACAAAGTTTACTTACACAAAATTACAGTATATATGTAATAAAGATTAATGAAAAGAAATATATTATATATATATATATATATATATATATATATATATATATATATATATATATATATATATATATATATATATATATATATATATATATATATATATATATATATATATATATATATATATATATAAATATATATATATACATATATATATATATACATATATATATATATACATATATATATATATACATATATATATAATTATAGACATATAAAAAGAAAGGGGGGGGAATGATAAGTAAAAAAATAACAAACAAAAGTTTATATAAATATATATATTTTAAAAATAAAAAAAATAAAAAAAAGAGGAAATTTTATTAAAAAACCGGAAAAAAAAAAGATATATTTTCTTCAGCTCACACGATTATATCCGCAAAACAGAGTGTTTTCTGACATTGTATCAATAAAGCCAAAGCAAAATATATTAATACAATAGTGTGAGGAGCACTCAAAAAAAATTTTATAAAAATAACAATAAGTAAAATAGATTACAAAAAGTGATCTTAAGCGCAATAAATGATACTCATTGTTTTTCTTAACTTTCTTCGTGTTTTCTTGTATTTATTTATGTATATATATATATATATATATATATATATATATATATATATATATATATATATATATATATATATATATATATATAAGCACAAATAACACATATAAAAACAAAACTCGATATTATTTCAATTTAAAATATAATACAAATAATAAAACTTGAATTAAAAATAAATTGACTAGTTAATAACAAATAGTTTTAAACAACAATAATTTCAATATTCTAATTATATTAAATTTTAAAATGCTTAAAATTCTGTACTTTAAAATTTGTTTTCCCGTATCAGATACCCGTAATAGCGTGTTTTTAGTGGAATGAGTGAGAGGATTGATGAGGAAAAAACTTTTCATGACTCAAGTTATTTTCCCAGAGAAAAGTTTTTTTTTTTTTTTTTTTTTTTTTTTTTTTTTTTTTTTTTTTTTCTTTCCTAAAAACCCACTCTAAAAGTTTTGTTCTTCCCCCGATAGCAATCATTGCACAGCAAATAACTTTTGTTTTAATGGTTTGATTTTCACGAATTTGGCTTTTTGACCGTGAAAATACACAATCCGGAACTCATTGTTCCAGTAGTTTAGTCAGAAGCATGGTCATAATTAATTAATTAGTTAATATTAATTTATTAATTAGTTAATTTTACGCATTTCGCTACTTCTCGGGAAGTTTTTAAGTGAATCTAAAAATTTTCGAGCACAATTATAAAATTTGTGAATTCAAAGAAAATTCAATACAAAAATAAATTATTACTATTTTTTTATAATTTTATGATTATTTTTCTATTATTCCTTTTATTTAATAATGGTTGACATTGAGTTGCATTGTACATAATTTTTTACACCACTTTAAATTATATAATTTTAGAAGATATTTTTTAATTATTTTAATTTATTATTTTTTGATTATATTTTTATTTAATAATGATTGACATTGAGTTGCATTGTACATTATTTTTTACACCACTTCAAATTATATAATTTTGGAAGATTTTTTTAAATTATTTTTATTGATTATTTTTTGATTATTTTTTTATTTAATAATGATTGAAATTGAGTTGCATTGTACATTATTTTTTACACCATTTTAAATTATATAATTTTAGAAGATTTTTCTTAAATTATTTTTATTGATTATATTTTGATTATTTTTTGATTTAATAATAGTTGACATTGAGTTGCATTGTACATTATTTTTTACACCACTTCAAATTGTATAATTTTAAAAGTCAGAATTCAATATTTCAACTAAATCGGTTGTAAAGTTATTGAAAATTTAAAAATACGGCTTCACTTCATTAATTATCTCTTGGGTCAAACAAGGAAGAAACAGTTTTAAAAAGGGCACTAAATTTCCAGTAAAAGTCTAGAGAAAAGTCTTTCGCTGAATCAACGAAATAGCCGACCAGGTGGCTGAGTGGTTAACGTGTCTGACTGCGGAGTCATTGGCTACGGGTTCGAATCCTGCTCAGGGCATGGATGTTTCTTTCTCTCTCTGAGTTCTATGTCCTTTCCTCTTTGTGTGAATGTGACCCACCCTATAAACGGGTTTGTTGTTGTGTGACGTGAGCGACGCTGCTCCACCGCCGTGGCCTCGCCATAGGTGCCCACTGGGTAACGAGAAGAGAGTAGCAGTTCTGGCATTTCTGTGGCAAATGGGACAAACCCCAAGTACCCGCCATTGAAAAAAAAATAATAATTAAACAACGAAATATTTCGTCAATAATACAATTTCACGTAAACACTTCTCACTCAATTCAATTTATTACACTGCCATTTCGCCAACAGTTTATTTCAATCGAACTATTTCAACGAAAAATTGTAAAAACCATTCTGTCTTACTAAGTTATCTATCCCCTTTTGTCTTCTATACGCGAACCGCCACAACCTCTAGGTTTATCAGGAATTCCACCTGCTTTTTCATTTCTTAAAAAGTAGAAAATAAAAGTTAATCGAATTTCGCTGTTTTGGGTAAGTGATATCTACTTTTAATCCAGTTTATCTTTCATTCGGGGAGATTCTCTAGACTTTCACCAATGGAAACTTTCACCATGTTCATCACCTGTTCATCACACATGATTTAGAACCGTGATAGCTCAATAAATAAAGCGTTCGCCTTCCAATGAGGTGAACCGAATTCGAATCTCAGCGATGGCTGGTGGATACGAATTCCGCATCCAGCTTGCACCAACCACAGTGCTGACGTAAAATATCCTCAGTGGTAGACAGATCCTGGGTTAGAGTCCCCTTGTCATCACACTAACCGTGAGTGATTTTCGAGGTTTTCATCTCCATGTATCGCAATTGCGGGTTAATTTCTCCACGAAGGTAAATTTCTCCCAATACTCGATACAAGAGTTCCCTTGTCTTCTGAAGTAGGTTCATAATTACAAGGCTACGCAGTTGAATATTAGTTATCGTAAACCCAAAAATTGAGTCGACTGTTCAACGACGGTTATAAAATAAAATACATGAATTAATTTTCGTCTGCCACGTAGAAACATCTAATGAAGTAAAGAGTTATTTTTGCTCACAAGTATTATTTTATAAATTATTCTCCATGATAAATGTCAAATTTCGATAATTCTGTTTGGGAGCCCGTTTCTACGCCATTAAATAAATATTTGAAGTCTAAATGTGTAAATATTTAGAGTTTGAATTCATCACTCACCTTGAGCGATATAAGTGTGGTCTGTTATTGACAAAATGTTCTAGTGGCCATTACGAAGGATATACCCTGTCGACGAAGATAACATATCTTGTTGAATCGAGGTCATTATTTAGAAATCTTCCAACTTTTGACCATGAAAACTTGAAAGTTTCTTTCGCTTACCTGATATTGCCTGTCCATTCGGCAATGGTTTTACATCTTTCTAGAGTGGTTTTTCTCAAACACCAAATTCTTCGATATGCTGTTCTCGTTTTTTTTCGTTGGCACAATTTTCTACATAGTATTTTTTTCTCAAGCAATTTATACTGATAATATTTATCTTTCAAGTCAGAGTTTTTCGATTGTTTGTTTAATTTATGTCGATAATAATCGTCTTTTAGATAAGGGGTGGGAAATGTGCCCCCTAGAAACAAAAATGCCCCCCACATTCTCTAGCGAATTACAATTTGTAAAAATTGCGTACTTTATTCAAGAAATTTTTGTACTTGTTTTTCATTTTCTGCGGCTTCTAATTTTTAGTTAAATATAATTTGAAAAAAAAAACTGCATAACTTGTAAAAAAAAAAATTTATAGTTGTTTCTAAAATTTTGTGCTTTCCACTTTTTAGCAAAAAAAATTGAAAGAGAAAATTGAATACTTATTTAAAAATATTTTATCAGTATATGTTTTACAATATATGTGGTTTGAGCCGTGGTGGGTCAGGGGATAGAGCGTTCGCCTTCGAATGAGGTGAACCGGGTTCGAATCCCAGTAATGGCTGGTCGATACGAACTCCGCACCCAGCTCACACCGCCCACAGTGTAGACGTAAAATATCCTCAGTGGTAGATGGATCGTGGGCTAGAGTTCCCTTGCCGTCAGGCTAGCTTTGGAAAGTTTTCACGGTTTTCTTCCACATGTAACGCAATGTGGGTCAGTTCCATCAAGATGTCCTCCACGGAGGAAAATTTCTCCCAATACTGGATCCAGGATTTCCCTTGTTTTCTTTTGGATTGGGTTCAAAACAACAAAACTACGGAATTGTAGTCGTACAGCTGTTCAACGATGGTTTTAATATGAAATATAAAAAAACATATGTGGTTCTCAAGATCTAGTTTAAAAAAATAATTTGAAAAAATTACATAGCTTGTATCATTATTCTTTCTGAAATTATACGGATCCCATTTTTTTAGTGGGAAAATGATTTGAAATGCAAAAGAGAATTATATTATTGTTTCAAAATATTTTCAATAAGTTCAAAAAATAATGAATTCATAACAATAAAATTCTAATACTTGGAAAAAGAGTAAGAATGTCTTCTTTTTTTTAAATTTATTACGTTTTTCTTGAAAATATAGGTTTCACAATAGTTTCGAAGAACTAAAAAAAATGTACTACAAAAATTATATTCGTGAACAATTGCATTTGTAAAAAAGAGATAGAGAAATACTATCTATATTAGAAAGTTTCATTGTTGTTGCATTCAAACAAAGGAAAATTAGCTTAAGTTAAAGCAATGAAATTAAAACTAAATATTTGTTTTAGCTTTGGCACTATTATTGTTAGAATGCATGATTCTTTTTTCTCACAGGAACTAATTTTTGTTTTAAATGCTTAGTATAATTTTAAAATTTATTGCTTTTTGACTGTACCAGTGGTTTGTGCTCGATTTGAAACCAAACATATTTTTATGGGAAGAAAAGAAACATTTAATTATTATTTATATAGTTTAATTTATCTTCAGAAACATTTAACGCCTTTTTTATTGAAATCATTTTAAATAATATTTTTAGCCCTAAGAAGGAAGTCTGTTTTTTTCCTCTATTTAATCTGATGAGTTTTTATTTTTTTCTATTTTATTACAAGATTTGAAGCCGAGCTAATTTTGAGTTTACGACTATCAATGTTGAACTCCATATCCTTGTCATTTTGAGCCCAACCCCGAAGACAAGGAAACTCCTTTATCAAGCATTGTTACAAACTAGATTTCCTGGAGGACTTTTTGTTGGAACTAACCTACATTTGCGTTACATGAAAAGGAAAACCCTAAAAACCTTCTACAGTTTGTCGGACAGCAAGGGGATTTCAACCCATGATTCATCTACCAATGAGGATGTTTTGATTCAACCTCATTGTTGGTGGAAGTCGGGAATGTTCGAATCCAACCATCGCTGGGATTCGAACCTTGGGCACCTCACTGGGTGACTAGTGCTGAACCTGATGCTGAACCGCTATGAAGGTTTAAAGAGACATATCTGTAAAAAATCTCAGGAGGATATACATTTTAATTTTTTTTTAAACTTTAATTAATTAAATTTCACAGATCTTCAACAATAACGCAGATCTAAACGACTTTTTTTAACTGCTTTCGGAATTAATGAAGGTTAAAACTGCATTTGGCAACAAACTATCCTCAACTAAAATGATAAGACCTCTCTTTTAGTAAGTATAACTTAAAAGTATAACTTAAATTAGTATAACTTAAAAGGCCAAAAATTTCAAGTGCCATAATGCGAAATGATTATTAGGACTCTGTATGGAGAGTCTTGCCCGTCAAGCTAACCATGGGAGGTTTTCGTGGTTTTCCTCACCATGTAACGAAAATGCGGGTTAGTTCCATCAAAAAGTACTCAACGAATGCAAATTTCTCCCAATACTTGATCCGGGAGTTCTGGATTGGATTCAAAGTTACAAGGCTGCGGAGTTGAACAATTCAATATTTTGATAAAATAATCTTAAAGGGATTAACTATCGAAAAATGCAACAACAAAAAAATTATAATAATTTTTTGAAAATAATAATGTGTTGTTCAAATTTAACATATATAAAGCATACGAAATTTTGAAATATAGTACGATATACGAACTTACATTAAAACGTACGCGTAATTTTGATCCATGCATAAAATTGAATCATACATGTGATTTCCGTCTTTCGATTAGTATTATTTAATCATTATTATTTAAATTACCTTCAACGAAAACAAATGTCATCAGCGTATGAAGATACTTATAATCTCATTTATTAGGAAAACAACTGAGAATCAGCCCATCGGCACTAGTTTCCTCAAACAAATGCAATTCCTTTTTGCTCTTTAAAAGCGTACGATGAAACTCGTTACTACTGAAAGAGATACCTTGACCTATTTAGCCTTTTTAATGATCTTGCACAAAGTCTGACAATTTAATAAAGATTTATAAGATATATATGTGTAATTGGTAATTAGGAAGTTCCATGTACTTGTATATAATTTGTTTAATGATTCGGGAAAAGTCTGTTTGATCTTTAAATAATATTATGATTCACGCGTAATATTGAATGCATGAAAAGCGTTTCTGTTGCTCGCATTATTAACGCATATGCGTTTTATGTATTTAGCGGGAATAAAAAAAAAACATGCGTATGATTCTTATCTTAATTTTATATTATATTTTGCTTTAACTTATTTTATAATTTCGTATTTGTCATTTTAAATATTCAGTTAAAATATTTGATTTAATATGAGAAAATTGTGTTTTAAAATTTAACACAAAAAAAAAAAATTATGAAGAACTGAATATTTAAAATGACAAATACGAAATTATAAAATAAGATAAAGCAACAATATTAATATTAAAATTTAAGACTACAGAATTCATACGACTATGTTTATTTTTTATCGATAAAAAAAAATGCTTTTCGTTTTAAAAATACTATTACAACTCCTCCCAAACTCTTAAAATAGTACGGTAGAATATATTAATAATTTTTCAGTCTAGAATTTAATTAATTTCATTGATGATTAATTTTCATTAAGTACCGAGATTATTTTGATCTAGTTAAATAAACTATTTTTATCTATCTTTATCTGAAATCATTTCTTCTTAGCTTTGACTAATTTGATTGATAAATAATTTTTATTAAATAAGTGCCAGTTTTTTTTATCTCGTTAGTTATCATAAAGATAAAATATTTTTCATCTTTTCTAGAACAATTTCCATCTAGCACTTAATTAATTCGATTGATGAATAATTTGCAATAAATAAATGCCGAAATTATTTTTATTTTACTGGTTAGTATAAAGATAAACAACTTTTTATCTTAACCTAGAGTTATTTCTATCTAGCACTTAATTAATTTGGTTGATGAATAATTTGCATTAAATAAGTGCCGAAATTAATTTTATCTTGTTGGTTACTATAAAGATCAACAATTTTTTTTAAATATTAATCTGGAATTATTTTTATCTATCACTCTATTAATTATATTGATAAACAATTTGAATGACACTTTTTTTTTGTCATATTTACTCCGTTTTGCATTCGATAGAAGATACAGATTTTTTTTACAACTTATGCAGACTCTTGACTGCAGTTCCCAATTTTTCTTAGCCGAAGGAACCTTAAATGATCAACCTTTTTTTGGCGGAACCTCGACTTTATAAATTACGTTGATTAACAGTTATGCATATGCAAAACTATAAAATATTAATTAACGATAAATAAGAGATTCTTAATTAACGATAAATTAATTAAATTCAGAGTCGTATCGAACATCGAATTAGTTGAAATATAATTCTTTCTCCTCTACTTCTTTTACTTAACTTAGATTTATTATTTGTTTATATATTTTATTGTAATCATCATACATTTCTGTTTTGTGTACCTGGCAACTTCGATGCATAATTAGTTTGTTTATGATCCATGTGACTTCATGCCTGTCTTTGTGTTAAATCTCTGTGTAAATACATAGTGAAAGAATTGAAATATTTGAGGAAGAATCTTTGTGAAAGAATGTAGAATGTATAACTTAAAAGAATTGATACTTGACGGGCTCGGCTTACTCGAAATAGAATGGGAAGACCAAAGGCTAACGTAAACAAATGTCACTTTTCAGCAACCAATCAGGATCGAGATACCCACACTACATCACTTGCAGGTATCCCATTGTTAAAGAGCTCTTCTTCCGCGCGACGATCACAAATTTATGGACTCTGAAGGATCAAATTTTTAATTGGAAGCATTGAACATTTTAACGAAAATTCTGTTTTTTAAATTTTTTGTCTTTAAATAATTAAAAAAAAAATTTGAAAAAGTGACCGGTTGTTTATTAAATTTAGGTCCTTTTTAAACTTCTTTACTTTTCTTTAACCTTCTTTTTTTGTTCACGTGGCGAATGGCTAGTGCTTATTTTCGGGTCTAATCAGAACTATATTCTCTAGAACAGTGATTCTCAAGCTTTTTTTTTGGGGGGGGGCGGCACACTTTAAACGATTTCGAAATTTGACGTCACACAATGAAAAAAATTAGTTTCAAAGTTGTTTACTTACCTATAATATACTGTGTTAAATAGTTTGTGATAATAATTTTGAATGTGAAATAAAAAAATATGTAGTATAAAAGCTCGTGTAATGAGGGATTAATTATTTCTTTCGACTAATTTTTTATTAGTTAGTAACAATTATCATTATTTTTTGCTAGTTATTAATTGTTAGCTTGTTTTCTATAGCTATTGACTGGTATTTTTTTGTGATTTCTTGTTAACTAGTTCTTTTGCTAACTATTAATTGTTAGCTTATTTTTCCGTTAGTTATCTTTGTCACTTTGTTTTTGTAACTATTAATTTCAAAGCTTACTTTCATGATTAACTTTTATTTCCGTTTAAAAGTTAATATTTAGCTTGCTTAAAGCGTGGAAAAATTATAAAATGTGCTTATATATATATATATATATATATATATATATATATATATATATATATATATATATATATATATATATATATATATATATATATATATATATATATACAATATTTTATATATATACACTTTTCTTTAATTTAAACTTTACTCGTAATAAAAAAACATTATTATTTTTATTGTATAATTTCTAATATTTGGCGGCACATTTTAAGAATTTGGCGCCACAGTGGTTGAGAATCACTGCTCTAGAACAATACTAGCTTTGTTCGCGATGACCCAACACCTCCTAGAAAGAACAGGCCTCAGCACGGGTTACCATAAATATCCCTTAGTAGTCCAAACGTAATGACATATTTTGTATTTTCAACCACTGAGCAGCTTAGTACCCCTAACGTAATGACATCTTTCTTATTTTTCGTCTACTGCGCACTTAACTTCGTCACATCGGACTACTAAATTGATCCGTGCTGAGGCCTTTCTACTTCTAGGAGGTGTTGGATGACCTCGGGTCGACCCCCAATATCTTGAGAGTTAAGAATCCGAATAAATCAGCATGTTTTCTTTTTTTATTATTCACTATATTATCTTTTATATATTGCGCACTGTACAACTTGGAAAGAAAAAATATTAAAATTAACAATCTCACATAATTTATAAATTTAAAAATAAGAAAAAAAGATCTAAGCTCACATTAATCGGAGTCCAATAAAGAAGAATACATAATTTCTACAAAATTGAATTCCACTCAAAGCAGAAAGGTTAAAGCCCTGTAATTTTAAACCTTGTTTTCGAGATTATAAACTTTTTCATTCAATTCTGTCCATCGACTTATGATTGGAGAAACATTTCAACATCGAGACATTGACCGTGAGTGAGAGCAATTGCAAAGAGCCCTGAAAAGGTTTGGATTAAAGGTTAAAAGGATGATGGGGCCCCCGATTGTGCAACTCTGATTCGTTGAACTCAAGTTTTCCGATGTTTTGGTGTACTGATTTTAACCTCAAGGCACATATGGTCGTGATTATAATTTCATAATGGCCGCCTAATGCTTAACATCTCTCCCTGTTGGATAATACCAGATTTTTATCTTACAATTTTACATTATTTTATATCATTTTTCTTAGATTAAAGTAAGGAGTTAGATTATGGTTCTTTCTCTTATAACTCCAAAGCTGTTTATGCTAGAGTCTTGAAACTTGGACAATAAGCAATTTTAGAACCCGATCCAAAAAACTGGAGAGACGTCTGAAAATTGAATATGTTGCATAGGATTAGCATTAGATGGTGGTACAAATTAAATTGCTGAAGCTCTATTTTTTAATTAATTAGAATATATCAGTGACTTTTGCTAGATTATAATGTTGCTTTATAAAAAAATTAAGTTAATGAGTTAATTAAATGAGTTAATTGGGTACTTGCACTTCAAGAAGGATGAACTCAAATATACCGATGTAATGTGACCGATGACGTCAGTTCCAATTGATCGTTTTATAACTGTCGTTGAATAGCCGATCCAATTTAGGGTTTGCGACTACCAATGTTCAACTTATGTGTTCCTCCTTATATGTTCCTTCTAATTTTGAACCCAATCCAGAAGTCAAAGGAACTTCTGGATCAAAATTTGCCTTCGCGGAGGACTTTTTGATGGAACTAACCTGCATTTACATTACATGGAAAGGAAAACCACGAAAATCTCCCACGCTTAGCCTCAAGGCAAAGAAACTCTAACCTATGATCCGTCTACCACTGAGGATATTTTGCTTCAGCAATTATCCCAATTTAAAGTAATGATTAAGTAATTAGTCAATTTAAAATAATTAAAAAATTTTAAATTACTTTTTTGATTCACGTAGCAATTAAAGCATTCTTTTTAAAGGTAAAAACTATTTTAAACCAATAATGCATATTTCCCCATAACACGAGTTCGAAACAAATGCCATGTTAATTACAATAAAAAAGTCAATCTTTATTAAATTCTTGAAATTAATTAACCAAATATTTTAACTTTGATAACTGTTTCCTCTTTCAATTTATACAAATAAAAATTTTCTTACTTACTTCCAATTAAAACATCTTTTCTCTTTTCAGCAGACGAGAAAGGTATTTTCCATCCGGATGACGTGCAACGTGTGAAAGACAATGATTGGTTTATTGCCCGGTATCTCCTACATGTTGAGAGCGATGTTGATAAAGCACTCATCATGCTCAACGAATCACTGAAACACAGGAGTGAAATGGGAGTAAACAGTAAATTATTTTGATTTACCTAAACTTTTATTTAAGTTTCCGTTTATGACTCACACTTTTATAGTTTAAAAGTTAATGTTACGAAAGTGTTTTCGTATTTTTAATAATTTGCATACTAGATGTTCCGTAATAATTGTTCTTAATATACAAGTATTTTGAATTCTTGTCAAAAATAAAATCTAAAATGTATACTTTAAAAAAAAGTATACGCAAATAAATATACAAGCTGGTAGGAACGAAAATGCTATCGAAAGCTGAATACTATAATTTTTAAAATCACTTAAGTGGAAAACATTATAAAACATCAAAACTGCACTGACAGAAAAAAATCCTAATACTAGAAAGAAGTTGCGCCAGATAAACTAAATTTGGTAGGCTTGTTTACACAACTAAAAGATGATGTTAATTCGAATTTCGCGCTTGGCACATAATTTTGGCGCTAGTAGCTCCTCTGGGTAAGTGTAAATCGGGGTTGCTTTAAATACGCATTCTACAGTTCGTAAGCGTTATTTTTCGTTAAATTTTGATGAATTGCTGTTTGTCAAGAATGCCTTAAAAAAGTCGAAAAAGTCATTATCAACAATTCACTGACTTTGAACGTGGTCTTGTAATAGGGCTGCGAGAAAGTGGATTTTCTTTCTGCGATATTGCAGAAAGACTGGGGAGGTACACAATCATACACAATGGATTGTGTATGATTGTTGGTAGCAATAGTCAAGGGAGGGTACTGCTTCAAGAAGACCGGGTTCTGGTCTGCCACGTGGCACTACTCAGAGGCAAAACTGCCGTGTACGGCATATGGCTATAGAGCACCTCACTGTGTCTGCATCAGAAATTCGAGCTGCGGTTGCCACTGCAATGACACAACGAATTGTTACAAATCAGCTACTTCAAGCACAGCTCAGAGCGAGACGCTCTATAGCTTGCATTCCACCCACTCCAAACCACTGCCGTTTACGACGTATGGGGTATCGAGTTTGAGCTCACTGGAGGACAGAGTGGAGATTTATTGTGTTTTCCGATGAAAGCCGGTTCCGCCTTGTTGCCAGTGATAGCTGTATATTGGTTAGAAGGAGAGCCTGCTACCGACTTGTCTCCGGCCTAGACACACTGGACCTACAACAGGGGTAATGGTCTGGGGAGCAATTTCTAATTACACCAAAAGCACTCTCGTAGTTTTTCCACGCATATTTGTACGTCAACCTGGTGATTCAACCTGTTTGGTGCCATTCATGAGCAGCATTCAAAGCAGTATTTTCCAACAGGATAATGCTAGTCCTCACACAGCTGTTGTAACCCAACATACTCTGCAGAAAGTCCACAACTTGCCTTGGCCAGTTTGATCACCAGATCTTTCACCAATTGAGCACCTTTGGTACATCATTGGAGGACAACTTCAGCGTCATCCACAACCAGCATTCACTATCCTGTATTGACTGACCAAATGCAACAGTCATGGTACTTTCTCCCACAAAATCACAAAATGACATAAGGCATCTGTATGAGACAATGCATGCCCGTTTGCATGCTTGCAAACAGGCATTGCAAAGTTCTGGTGGTCAACCGGTTATTAATATACCAGTATGACACATCTCAAATGGTTTTACTCTTAATTGTATTAACCTGTGATCTTGAAACTTTTTTCAATTCAGTATGTTACTCAGACAAACGCATTGCCGAAATCTCACTAATCTACAATAATTTTTCTTGGTTGTGAGATTTTTTTTTCCATCAGTGTATTTTGATTGACTGATCAAACTTGAGAATGTCTCTAATAATCGACTATCACATCCTCTCTGTTTCCTCCGGCAATCAAACAGGTTTTGTTATTTTTCACTCCACTTTCTTTAATATTGAATAGACAGACAGAGTTTTTATTCCTTTCCTCGTTTAAATATCAATTTGCGTTCCCTAATGTGCATACTTTTTTTACTTCATATTTGCAAAAAAAGTTCTAAATATTTACAAACAATATTTACAATACATACATTTATATTTGCATTCAATATTTATATTTAAATTAATCAAATATTACATTCATTCTATGCCACTTTACCTGATTGCAAGAAACTTAAAATTGAAAGAAATATTCTTGAGACTTAAGTGACGTATACTTACTTAGCTCTTGAAATGCTGAGTTAAATTTCATTCTTGTAATTTTATATTCCAGCACTTAGGAAGAAAGATTTACCTAGAGACTATTTTAGTGTTAGAGCTGTACTCGTGTATGGTCAAGACCACAGAAATCACCCTATCAGTAAGTAATTAAAATTTATGCATATCTCTTTACTTTGTTTTGATATTTTTTAAATATATTGAAAACAGCCTAATCGTTATTAAAAAAAATCGGTCAGATAATCAGAATTATATTTGCCCTAAAATATAAAATCCAAAAAAATAGTATGAAAAAGAACGGTTTCGTTCTTATTCAAAAATGCTGATTTTGTAAATTCAAGCAATTTCTATGATGTTTCTATGAGATTTAAATAACTGCAAAATAAGTTGCTTAGAAAGAGAGCCGCGTTTGAATGATTTTACTTTTAACGCAGAAAAAGACAACTATGTTCCGTGGGTTATTTCATGATTAAAAATTATTAAAATGTTAAATACAATATTTTTTACTTATTTTGACCCAAATTAATACAAAATAAAGAAAAAAGTATGAAAACTTTGTTTAATAAAAATTCTGCCTCAATGGATTATTAGTGCTACAATAACAAGTTTTTAAAAAGTAAATTGCACATAATGTAGTTTAAACTTCAGAAAAAAATATCTACTTCCCTTTAAAATAAAAAAAAACAGGAGAAAAGGAAAATTAGTGGAATCCTCACAAAATTGTTAACTCACTAGTGAGGAAATAAAATGATAAGAAAGAGACGGAAACATGTTTCAACAAATACAGCGTAGCGTTCATCTTGCAGAAATATTGCAAACATGTATTATAACAAAAAGCATGTTTCCAATTGTAGGAAAAATAAAAAATTTAAAAACCCTATTTCCTATACTTCAGTTATTTTATTTTAGCTGTTGAGTAGGCATGTAAATACTCTAAATTAAACAGACGATCGTTGAAGGCTTATTGTATTCATATTAATAAAATATTTTTTCCTCTCATTCGCAGTTGCAATTCGCTGCAAAACCCATTTTAAAAAAGAGGACATGAAAAAGATACAACAACAGTATTTCGTTTATTGGCTTGAGAAAGCTTTAAAGATGTCAGATTGGGGAGTTGTCACTATTTTGTTCGATTGTACAGATTCTGGTGTCGCTAACATGGTTTGTCTTTTATTCTTTATTTAGTTTCAAAAGAATGCAAAATATTTTAAAATTTAGAAAACAAGTTTTAAAAAAAATTTCCTTTTAAAATTTTATAAGATTATTTTTAATGAATTTAATTTTGATGTGTTTTTTCTTTAAACAACGTTGACTTTTGCTTCATTTGTAAATCACAGAAAAAGTAAGAACGCGTAGTTACACTTACTAAGTTCAAGAATTAATATTTCAAATTTTTTTTGTTATTAATTAAAAAGTCCTATTGATTTATTACTTACTTTTAAAATGGTAGTAGGCATTTAAGTAATGACTCTTTAGCTTATCTCATTTTATAGCAATGCAGAACAAGCCATAGAACAAGGAAAAGTAAGGAAATTATAAATCTGGAAAAATTAGAGTTAAAACCGAACCAAAAAGTCAAGGGAAATTAATATAAGTTTGAGATATCTGAAAATCTGATATTTTTCCAAAGAAATTAACTTTTTAACATTTTTGTAAGTGTTTATTTCCAACTCTAGTAGCAAGTGTTTTGCTATATATTTCAAAGACAAGAATAAAGCTTAACTGAAAAATTAAACATAAATTTATGTGGTATAAATTTATTTTTAGAAAAAACCGAGAAATATTATAAAATAAATTTGCAAATACCAGGTTAAGGTTTTATTTATCGAAATATGCTGCAAAGCCTAGGATTATGACTACGGAACTATTTCCATTTTCAAATATTCTATCATACATATCGTAAAAGATAGAACGAATTAAATTTCTGTCTAAAGTATTTAATATTGTTTTAAACGCATATTTGTATAATTTGATAACGAAATAGACCGTAACTATATGCAGAGGCAGATGATTATGGTTCGTTCACCAGGAGTTGGCACTTGGCTCCACCTCCTCGGACGAATAGTTCATTTCAGCGTGGGAGTAAGAGAAGAAGCGTCTCCGCGTTTGAAATTGAGACAACCCTTAATGCGAGCCAAACGCAAACAATGAATTCTTTTTCAGTCACTTACTTCGCTTTATCATCTGCTATTATACCTTTCGCTACTCAAGCTAATTAAATATATTGCAGCAAAATGTCTCAAAAAGGACAAACTATTCATTCAAAAGAGAGAAATATTAAATTTATGAAATATTTAACGTTAAAAAATCCACATAAAGATCGGGAAATAAACATTTTTGTTATATGATCGCTAAATAGCAGCCTTGCTCAAGATTGTTCACATCCTTCTTCAAAAAATAGCGAAATAGTATCGTCGGATACTACGTGATGAAGGTGGAGCCGAGTGCCAACTCCTGGTGAACGAACTATACTTAAATCCTATACCACAATGGTCTTTTCTTAACTTGCAACGGAGTATAGTGCTTACACCATGCTGCTTCAGAAACACATCACTGGAACTAACTTTTTTATCTAATACTTTCTAAAGCATTAATTCATCAAGAAATGTTCGCAATACTTCTTACTTATACCCAAAACTAGTAATTAATCAAGAAATGCTTACACTATTTCTTGCCTGTTTAGGATAAACTGTAAGTTTAAGTTTCTAACGGCAATTTAAAGCTGGCGTTTTTAAGAATTCCGTTATAGTTTTAATAAATAGCCGATATCAGCGTAAAGATCTTACTTTACAAAACAGCACTATAGGGTGTTTAAGAAAAATTTATCCGCAAATTTCGTCGCTTAGCAACCATTGAAAATAAATAATGTAAGCAAGTAAAACTAAAGCAAGTAAAACTAATATAGGCAAGTAAAACTAATCGAAGCAATAAGCAAAATCTAATGTAATAAGTTTTCCCCGTTGCTAGGCAACCGAATGGAATTAGGTACAAAATTAGGCACGTTGTATTATTTGATAAAATTCCCCCTTAACATACACACACCACTTAGTAACATTAGAACATCGCCCTGTAACATTAAAATACGATTATTTGGACAAAACTCATTCTATATGTAACTTTCTTATAGCGTATTTACATCAGATGCTTTAAGCATTAAATTTGCAGCAACTTCCATGACTTTGAAACAAGTCCAATTCTGCATCACATGCCGAATAAAATGAAAAAATGTTTCACAAATCATTCTAGGCATAAAGATTGCTTTTTTTTAATTAAAAAAAAGTTTCATCGATTGACAGTCAAGGGTTTGACAGCCAAAAATTTGACAGTCAAGGTTTATCCTTGCAACTAAATTAACAGGAAACAGATGAAGGCATGCATAGAATACGAAATCATCTTAATGCTAATAAAAGTAATTATAATTCATGATCATGCATAAACATGCATTTAAAGAACAGCTGAGTTGGTTATAATTTATTCCTGTTAACTGAGCATTGCGCCAAAGAAAATAAATTCGAATTTAATTATGTGTATGTATTAAAGATGGGTTCTACAGAAAGGATACAGATTGCACATAAAAGAAGATTGGGGCGAATGCCTTAATAGAAAAGATTTAAGAAGTAATAATTCAGATGGAGGAATGATTATGAAATAAAATGTATAATTTTTGGAGGTTATCATTTCAAAACTTCGATTTCTAAATGGAGTTATAGTAGGCGTGTCAAATAGGGTTAAGCTCATTTACCTCGTTTTCTTTCTTTTTTTAAATATTTTAAGCCCTGTTTATGTGTGTTTTGATTTAGCAATTTTATTATTTATATAAGCTTTATTATTTTCCGAACTTCATATAAATGATTTTGCTTCTTTCAATTCATTAGGACTTAGACATGATGAGATATATTTTCGAAGTTTTCAAAAAATATTGCCCCTGGGGATTAGGTAAGTAACTACATCATTTAATATTAATTAAATTTATATCAGAATCAGATTCAGAAATTTAATCAGAATTTGTCATTTAGGTGATTTCCTCGACACGGAGCTTTTGGAACGCGCTCCAAATTCATTTAACTTTTGAAAAGTAAATAACCTTCTGACGATCGACTTTTCGAACGATCTAGTTCATAGTTTTCACGTCACGTCATTAGTTTTTATTTAATCAGCAAAACAAAATGTGATAAAAAAAGTTTAAATTTTAAAGAAAATAAATGAAAAGAATAAAATAAATGGAGTAGAATAAGGAGAATTACGAACTCTTTCACAATGACTGCTTTTAACCACTGAGCCATCTAATTTAACATTAATATATGTTTTGTTTAATTTATAATGTTTTGTTAATGTTTCTATTTAACATTATATATTTAATATAGATTTTACTTTATTTATAAGCAGAATTTTTTTTAAAGTTTTAAATTTTCGAAAGTTAGATCATATCAACCTTTTAATATTTTATAACTTCATCGCAAAAAAAACTATGTGCGGAAATAATTAAATAGGAAGCAAGTCCTTTAAAAAAATTGTTCGGAGTTCAAGTATTTTTTTAACTAAAAGAAAAAATAGCGATAATTCTATTTTTCCATAAATTATTCGATGCATTGGTTTTTTTTTTTATCCCACAAAATGAAATACAAATATTGTTTTTATATTCTTTTATAATTTTAAAAAAATTATAAAAGAATTTTGCGATATTTTCTAAGCATGTTTTCTTAATTAGTTGAGAAATAAATATTATACATATGATAAAATGAGATCTCAAATAACTGTTTTTAATTATTTATAAAAATTTAATTAAGTAAAGGTTCTTTCAAACTTGTGAAATCATGCAAAACTGGCAATTAATAGTTGTAAAGTAGAGAAAAAAATATAAATAAAATATTACTTTTTTTTTACCTCCATACGTATTATCTAAATTTAGATATATTCTTTGAGTGAAATCTAATATTTTTAATGTTTGATCTTTCAACCTTGATTAATTTTGTTTTAGCATTTTTAATTACTTTTGACATAATAAAAATGGTTTTTTTTTCAGGCTATTTTCTAGTTTACAATATGCCATGGTACTTATCAGGTATGTATTTAAATAATCCCAAAATTTCCTCATTTAATGTTATTTAATTTATTTTAACTGTCTATTTAGTTGAATAATTTATTCTGAATCATTAAATTAACTTCCATCGTCATGCGCTATACAAATCAGTCTATTCCATTTCATTTTCTATAAAGACAGACAGGTTCATATGTCACGCTTAATAACCTGATCACCTTGAAATGTTACGTCATTTTTTTTTTCAAATCAATGTCACATAATGACAGCAGTAATTATCACATGAAAAAAAGGAATTCTTTATATTTCAATCATTATATTAATTTATTCAAAGTGATAAAATTTTAATAAACATTGTTATGTTAGGTTATAAATGAAAAGATTGAATTTAAATAAGATTTAATAATTCATTTATTTAAATGTAAAGATTAAGGAATAAAATTTAAATTTATCATAAGGTTAAAAAGACATTTGGGAGAAGCTGCAAAATACATATTTATAAACTGATTTTATTTTAATTTAATTTATTTTCAGTTTTGTAGACACCAAACTAAGATTAAAACTTTCAAAAACGGGAGAATGAAGAAAATTTGTCAAAAATTATAAGATATTAAAAAAAATATGCTTTCGGTTTAAAAAATGTAATCTAGTTTTTATTGAGTAAATTTTTAAAAAAAAATCTGCTCAGTGTAATTTTTTAGATAATTAAAAAGAAATTTAAACTAAATGTCAAACCTTTTTACTAATTATAATGCTGTAAAAAAAGTTTTTATTTCTTAAATTTGAATATTAAGTAATTTAAATATCATTATAACGTGAATTTATCGGAAAATCAAATAGACTCCTCTCTAAAAACATGCAAATCATACATTTCATACATTTTTTAAAGTTAATTCTATTTGTTTTAATATTGCAAACACCAAATTTTAAATAAATATTTTACGAAACTTCAAAAGAAATATTATTCATAAGCTATCTTAAATATACTTCGGGTTCAAAGTTCTTTATACAGACTGATTTTCTCATCTGTCTCACGTAAATGAATAAAATTTTGTAATTTTAAATTATTTTTATTTTCATGTAAAATCCATTTTTCTAGTTTATTAATTAAATAAATGAAAATAAATAAACTTGAGCCCTATTATGAGCGACGAGACCAGCACTTAAATGTTTATTAAGGTATATATAATAAGTATCGAATAATTATAAACCTAAAGTATTACCTTTAAGGTAATTTACATTTAGCACTACATTTAATGTAAACCTATGGCAAAAACATGATTTTGGACAAGATTTTCGAAATTGAGTTTATTATAAATTTAAAATTCCTGTAATTTAAACTTTCTAAAAATACTTCACTTTTGTTTTTACTCTATTTATTTACAAAGTTATAGCAATTTTTGTTGAAGGTTATAACACTGCACAGATTAGTGATTATAAGTCTTTAAATGAGTTTATCCTAAAATCAGAATTTTTTTCACATTTTACACCACCTTAAACACGATATCTAGAGTTGTTTTTCTAGATATCTAGAGTTTTGTTTTTAGAAAGTGGGTTTAAAGTTTCTAAAAATACTTCACTTTTGTTTTTACTCTACTTATTTACAAAGTTATAGCAATTTTTGTAGAAGGTTATAACACTGCACAGATTAGTGATTATAAGTCTTTAAATGAGTTTATCCTAAAATCAGAATTTTTTTCACATTTTACACCACCTTAAACACAATATCTAGAGTTGTTTTTCTAGATATCTAGAATTTCTTTTTAGAAAGTTGATTTAAACTTTCTAAAATAACTTCACTTTTGTTTTTACTCTATTTACTTACAAAGTTATAGCAGTTTTTGTAGAAGGTTATAACACTGTACAGATTAGTGATTATAAGTCTTTAAATGAGTTTATCCTAAAATCAGAATTTTTTTCACATTTTACACCACCTTAAACACGATATCTAAAGTTGTTTTTCTAGATATCTAGAGTTTTGTTTTTAGAAAGTTGATTTAAACTTTCTAAAATAACTTCACTTTTGTTTTTACTCTATTTACTTACAAAGTTATAGCAGTTTTTGTAGAAGGTTATAACACTGTACAGATTAGTGATTATAAGTCTTTAAATGAGTTTATCCTAAAATCAGAATTTTTTTCACATTTTACACCACCTTAAACACGATATCTAAAGTTGTTTTTCTAGATATCTAGAGTTTTGTTTTTAGAAAGTTGATTTAAACTTTCTAAAAATACTTCACTTTTGTTTTTACTCTATTTATTTACAAAGTTATAGCAGTTTTTGTAGAAGGTTATAACACTGCACAGACTAGTGATTATAAGTCTTTAAATGAGTTTCTCCCAAAATCAGAATTTTTTTCACATTTTACACCACCTTAAACACGATATCTAGAGTTGTTTTTAAAATATTTGTCTACAATTATGACTATAGCACACATAGTCATAACACTAGCCATTTACTTTTTTAACTATATTGATCCCTAACTCAGTAGTATATGCACTTGCTTTTAAGATAATAGTTTAAAACATAGTTGATAGACTTCTAAATAATATCCTCCTAGTATTTTCTGTTTTGTGGGATAGAAATTTTTTTACAGTGTTTAACGTAAATGCAAAACAATGCCTTCTTTTTACCTAAAAACGGTCATTTAAGAAACAATAACTTTTGTTGGTAGATTTCTGAATGTTTACACATTATAAAACAAATAAACTATTTTTTGTAAATTTTATATTTGTATTTAAAAAAAAAAGTTGTCGGAACTAGTCGGATGTCTTAAGTGAATCAAAATTATTTTGAAAGCATAAAATAGTTAAATGTGCATTACCCTAGTTCGTGTTAATTAAATATATTCTTTGAATCAAAGTAATGTGGTTATAACGTGCAAATTGACTGAGGTTCAGCTACTTTTCCCAGCGTAGTGCAAAATATCTGATGCGAATTTTGAAGCGAAACAAATTTTTAATGCGTACAACTCCGATTATATTATTTACTCTTCCTGTATATGCTCTAATAACGTTGCTAGCTGAAAACAATTACTTTAAAAACTCGTCAAGCAGTAATTTTGTTAACTATTCTCTCAATTTCTTACTGTTGTTTTATTGTGGTAATTCTAAAGTGGAATAATAAAAATCAAGTTTATCTATAATCTGTTAAAAGAGTTGTTTTATTTATTGATATAAACTGAAAACTCATAAAGATTCGAATAAGGCTTTATGGAATTGTTATCGTCAATATATGAAATGATAGTAAATGCCTAGTCATTCTATAGAATGCGAAGTCATTGTATAGAATGACTATAGTCTTAAGGCGAAGTTCAAAACCCTATAATATATTTTGCCACTTAATCATCGTACATAATGCCTATAAATGTTTCATTAGTATTCTATAAAATGACTAAGTAATATTCATCATTCCATACTATTGCTGGCTTAGCATTTGCAATTCTCTAGAATACCTAGACGACGTTGTATGAAATATTAATCATTGCATACTTTGCCATTAGAATTTAGGCATTGTATACAGTGATTAGTCATTCTGTAGAATGTCGAATTTCATACATAAACAGTAATATACAGGCAATAAATGGTTATATTTAAAACATTTCAAAGTTAATTTAAAATCCTTTTATTATGCTGAACAAAACCAGGTGGATAAATGGCTTTAAAAAAATTAATACCAACGTTTAAGAATTTAATTCTTCAGAGACAATGAGAGTGACGTTGAATTCTGGAAGAACATCAGGGTCAACAACACATCTTGTTTAATAGCCCCTCCGCTACTCCTCTTGCTCGGCGACCTTGGCTAATATCACCTGACATAATAAGATTTCGAAACTCACCATTATTAATATTTCAAGCCAACATGCTAGTTTACAGCAGAATTGAAGTAGAATTAATTATCCGTTTGACATACTCGTTATTTCAGAAAGGAAAAACAGGCATTGTATTCCATAAATGACTGTTTACCACTTTTTAATGAAAATTATAGGAACACTTTATGTTGATAGCTATAATTTTTTTTAACTAATTTAAAAATCTTAACTTGTCAGGTTATTCTTGTTATTCTTTCGTAATTTAGTTAGTCTCGTGATTCGTTACAGGGTATTTAAAAATTTCCTTTTTTTTTTACACCTTTCTCCGCTGATCATCTGACGTAATTATTTCCAATCATAAATGGCGTGCTATGGTGCGGAGTGGCAAGGGCAAATTTGCTTTGTTGATTGACGCCCCTGAAACAATGCCGAATGCAAGAATGTGCAGATGCCCCTGGCAAATTCCTTGATTTATACGCCCTTGAAATGAGAACTGTCATTACTAGAGGGGTAAAAATATTCAATTTTCCCCCACACACAAAAATGGTATACGTTATAATTTATAAAAATTTAAACCCATATTTTATGTAACCATAAACAGAAATCGGTCAGTGGAAAAAAAATTAACTGTTCAAAACAAAATGTTCCTATTTTTTTTCTTATTCTTTATCTTTTTCTTATTCTTTATCTTTTTCTTATTCTTTATCTTTTTCTTATTCTTTATCTTTTTCTTATTCTTTATCTTTATGCTTTATCTTTTTCTTATTCTTTATCTTTATGCTTTATCTTTTTCTTATTCTTTATCTTTATGCTTTATCTTTTTCTTATTCTTTATCTTTATGCTTTATCTTTTTCTTATTCTTTCTGTTTATTATGCATATTTTTGTATTTTATTCGCGCGGTATTTCTCTTTATTCGCCCTGAAACTTTACAATTAAATTTATTTTAAAATCATATTCCATCCACCATAAGATATCAAGCTCTAAATAAACTTACCACTAAATATAAACCTATTTAAAAATTTAATTTAAAAATCATACTGATAGTGACAGATATAATGTTTTAGTGCCCTTATAATCGATTAAATGCCTACCGTTGGCTATATTACAGCTGCCATTGTTCCTTTCTACCTTGAAAAAAAGGGTTATAATTACTGCAAGGTGCAAAGAAAACACACTGAAATGTAAAAACCACACACACGTTGAAGAGGCAAGCGAAAATTATTCTATGGTAAAAAAAATTTTAACATCGTGATTTTACTCGTAATTATTTTATTACTCAGATACGCATCAATATTGTTTTAAAAGAAAATCAGATTATATTAATTATCATAAAATATTTTCTTTGCAACAAATATTTAGTTGATAAAAAAGTTTAATTTCATATTAAAAATATTAATAATTGATTTAAAATTTTAAAGAAAAAATTATGGCTTTGGAGTTGCGAGTTTGCTGTTTATGAGACTATGTTTTATGATAATTAATTTTCTCCATGTTTAGTAGGGAGAAGGAAATAGAAAATAACTAGACATACTGGTTTTACTCATTGGCAAGCAATCATTTTATATTTTTACTGTGAATCATAAAACGATTAATTTTTATTTCAAAATCAGTTGATACTAACTTCTGCTCATTTTATTTATAAATTTATAAATATAAGCTGTCATTTATAAATTTAAAATTATTTTAAAACAAAGAAAAATTTTAATCTTTGGATTTATTGGTATAAGCTATAAAAAAAATTACAATTATAATTTAAGCTATAAAAAATTACAGTTTGAAGTATCGTCATGCTGTTTGAAAAAAAATAATTCAAATATACCTAGCAACTGTAAAATTTTACCTCAGTCCTCAATTAGATGCCCTTTTAATCTACATATTTAGGGCTGTTGCCTCTTAGGCCTCATCAACACCCTAGGGTTTCCTTTTTTTTTAAACAAAATTAACATTATAAAATAGCTCTAAACGTAGTTTAAAAATTTCAAATGTAACTGAATGTAACTTTAAAGCACTAAAAATTGCTTAATGTAGTTTTAAAGTTGTAGATGTAACTCAACGTAGCTTTAAAGCTTTAAATGGAGCTCAATATAGCTTTAAAGCTCTAAATGTAGCTCAATGTATCGTTAAAAATCCTAAATGTTACTCAATGTACCGCCTCAATATGGCTATTTCTATAATAATAAAAAATGAAGTTAAACTTTTTTGCGAATAATATTCCGTTTATTTAATTTTTGTTTGTTTACATAACTTTGGGAGAGAGTGTATCAATATATTTTAGAGAATTACTTTTCTTAAACCAAAATCAATAATCGAAGAAATTGTGAATTTTCCTGTTCATTTCACAAGCTGTTTCTCAATCATTTATGCTTTTTGCTTAATACTGTTTTCTAAAAAAAATAATCTTTTTTAAGCATTTTGCATTAATAGTTTATGTTTTTTTTTCCAAGAAATATTCGCATCCTTTTCAAGAACTTGCCCAAAATGAATATTTATCCAAAAAATGTAAACATGGTTACTGAAAAAAATAATATCTTGTTCTGGCAATTTCATCTAGGAAGTATTATAACAATAGAGTAATTGATATTTTACGCTTTAAAAAAGCAATTAATATTGTCAAATTAAAAAAAGAATTGCGATTGTTAAATTGTTAATTGTTAAATTTTTACTGCCTTATGTCAAAATTTCAAGCTTTTAAACTTTCTTGTAATCAAGCAGATTCTTCCATCGATCGATTTACCATATTTACTGATTTACCATATTTATCGATTTACCATATTTACCTATTCACCAGTTTACTGAATTGTTGGTCAACTGATTTGTTAGTCACTCGTTAACTGACTTCACTCTTTGTTTATTCATTCGTTAACTGACTTCACTCTTTGTTTTTCATTCGTTAACTGACTTCACTCTTTGTTTTTCATTCGTTAACTGACTTCACTCTTTGTTTTCCTTCGTTAACTGACTTCACTCTTTGTTTATTCATTCGTTAACTGACTTCACTCTTTGTTTATTCATTCGTTAACTGACTTCTCTCTTTGTTTATTCATTCGTTAACTGACTTCACTCTTTGTTTATTCACTCGTTAACTGACTTCACTCTTTGTTTATTCATTCGTTAACTGACTTCACTCTTTGTTTATTCACTCGTTAACTGACTTCACTCTTTGTTTATTCATTCGCTAACTGACTTAACTCTTTGTTTATTCATTCGTTAACTGACTTCACTCTTTGTTTATTCATTCGTTAACTGACTTCTCTCTTTGTTTATTCATTCGTTAACTGACTTCACTCTTTGTTTATTCACTCGTTAACTGACTTCACTCTTTGTTTATTCATTCGTTAACTGACTTCTCTCTTTGTTTATTCATTCGTTAACTGACTTCTCTCTTTGTTTATTCATTCGTTAACTGACTTCACTCTTTGTTTATTCACTCGTTAACTGACTTCACTCTTTGTTTATTCACTCGTTAACTGACTTCACTCTTTGTTTATTCATTCGTTAACTGACTTCACTCTTTGTTTATTCATTCGTTAACTGACTTCTCTCTTTGTTTATTCATTCGTTAACTGACTTCACTCTTTGTTTATTCATTCGCTAACTGACTTCACTCTTTGCTTATTCACTCGTTAACTGACTTCACACTTTGTTTATTCATTCGTTAACTAAAAGAGAGCCGAAAAGAAGTTTCTTTTCTGCTCTCTTTCATTTCATTCACTCACTAACTGACTCAATCAATAATTCCCTCACTCATTCATTAACTTATTCACTCTCTGTATCTTAATAAATTTCATTTTCATTACGGCTGGCTGTCATAGTAAGTGACGAAAGTTCTTTTGCCAAGCAGAATGGAAAAAGTCACAGTTAAAAGGTGTTACGTTTAGCTATAATTTTGAATTGTAATCATGGCTGCAATTTTAAATTAAATTAAATTGTAATTATAATTTTAAACTATGTATTCCATTTCGCCATAAAAAAAATTCTTGCCAGTTAACTAAAGTATTTTAAAAGTTATTAAACTTTTTTTTAAAATTCGCCAAGGAATAATTTTAAAATTTTTGCAAATGCTTATGAGCGTTGTAGTTATAAGCGTTGGATGAGCGTCGGAGTTTTAAATATTAAAAAATAAGATCACAAATGCTTTTAATTTTCACATAACTGTGGCTTTTCGTCATGTAGATGTTTTGCACCATTTTCAGAATTAACATAGAAAGCCCTGGTTTAACTGACATACATGAATATCTGTTGCAAACTCGCAGCAGTTATGAAAATGGAATTTCGCGAATAGTTCTCCAAAATAGTTATAATAGTTCCCCGAATAGCTTATTATTCGGAGTAACTTTTTAAATAATAAAATAATGAATAGTTTTCTGAATAGCATATTATTCGGAGTAATTTTTTAAGATTAAAAAATTCGATCACAAATGCCTCACTTTCACAAAATAGTGACTTTATGTTATGCATCATTTTCAAAATTAACATAAAAAGGGCTGAATTAACTGCACCTTACAGTCATGAATATATGTTGCAAACTCACAGCAGCTATAAAATTAGCATATTATTCACGAATAGTCCTCCGAAGTTCTCTGAAATAGTTCTAATAGTTCTCCGAATAGCATATTGTTCGGAGTAACTTTTTAAATATTAAAATAATGAATAGTACTCTGAATAGCATTTTTTTTCGGAGTAATGTTATGAACATAAAAAAAATTAGATCGCAAATACGTTTCGTTTTCATATGACTGTAGCTTTTCGTCATATAGATGTTTTGCACCATTTTCAGAAATAACATAGAAAGCCCTGGTTTAACTGAACCTAACAATCATGAACATCTGTTTCAAACTCACAACAGTTATGAAAATAGCACCAAATGGCGGCATTCCATGCGACGAAGTGACTTAAAAGATGGGTCAGTAAGGCTAAGAAGATATTCCAATTTCAAAAAATTGTTAACTCAATTTCATTTTGCCATTACACTGCCATTTGTAAGCTTAACTGTAAATATCTGCAATTCGAATTGGGGTAATTTTTTCTGTAAAATCCAAATCTGCTATTAAAGAAAATGGAAGATTCTATTTGAGATTTTAAAATTGCCGACATAGTTTAAAAATATTTCACTTTTTTTTTAAATGTTTTCTGATCCGATGCGTATATTTTGGCCTATTTGTCCATTTCATTGCCTTTTGAACAACCTGCATATTGCTATGTTTGATAAGGATATTTTCTATTTCAGCTTTCTGGAAAATAATCAAACAATGGATACCTGAGAGATATGTCTCCAAAATAATTTTCTGTGATTCGAAATCTATTAAAAATTATATAAATGAAGATCAATTGCCCGTATCTTTAGGCGGAAAGGTAAGAAATAAATATGCAGCAATATAATCTAAATTACACTCACTGCTTTACTCACTCATTATGTCAGTGTTCATTTTCTCCACTTCAATTTATTTTGTGTTCGTTTCAAAAAAATAATAAAAGTAACCTGAAAACGTAAAAGTAACCTACTTTTTTGAATTTCATGTTTCAGTACAAATATAATTCCGATAATTTAATAGATATTTCTCAGTCACTATTTGACTGGTTTTTATAATTAAAAAAAAATACCAAAATATGTTTTGATTTGTTATTTGAGTCTTAGAAAAAGGATATATATAAAAGGGACACCAGTGTTCTATCTGCGTTAGAAGGTTATAACGAAAGTAACTTAATTTATTTATTTATTTTTTTTGGTTTTAGGTTTAGGTTCGAAAAAATGTTTTGCTTTTTTTTCATTTTTAGTCGACTTAAAAAAGTAATTTTTAAAAATTTAGAAAAAAAATAAGTAAAATGAAAAAAAAAAGAATCAATTCATTATTTTTCTTGTTATAATTTTAAGGTTTTTAGCTTGTTTATGTCGTAAAGTAGTTGAAATTTTGATTTAACTCGTACTAACGTAAGACACAAAGCTTCTGTTAACTTTTGAGTACTCTAGCTTGTCAAAAAGTGCTCAAAATTCCAATTTAAGATACAAATTTATTAAGAACAGGGTTTTTAGTGTCCTATAACTGAAGCCTGAAAGAATTTCCTTCACGGCGAATTATCGAAACAGGAATGATGTTAACTAGAGAAAATCAAAATCCCAATTGAAACAAAGGTGTCAATTTTTCGATAAAAGCCAGGGCACTAAAGCAAAAGATACAATGCTTGTTCAACAAAGCATCTATCTAGAGAGTGTCTAACTTCAAAATTGTTCAAATAATAACTGTTTTTCATAATTCGTAGGAATTCGTATAACTAAGACAAAGAATTTTATTTTATTTTATAACTGCCGTAGAACAGTCGAACCAATTTTTGGGTTTACGGCATAACTCCGTAGCCTTGTAATTTTGAACCCAATCCAAAAGACAAGAGAACTCCTGGATCAAGTATTGAGAGAAATTTTTGCCTTCGTGGAGGATTTTTTAATGGAACTAACCCGCATTTACGTTACATGGAGAGGAAGACCATGACAGCCTCCCACTGTTAGCCAGACGGCAAAAGGGACTCTAACCCATAATTCGCCTACCAATGAGGATGTTTCATGTCAGCACTGTGGTCGGTGCAAGCCGGTGCTGATTCGTATTGCAGAGATTCGAACCTGGTTCACCTCATTGGAAGTCGAGCGCTCTATCCCCTGAGCCATCGAGGCTCAAGACAAAGAATTATATTATTCAAGCAGAAGCTAGATGTTACTCGCTTAAAAATTTCATTCGCTTCAAAAATATACAAATTCGAAACATGTTTCAAGCTGTCAGAAACAGACGCCCATTTTCAAGACTTGCCAGACGTGAATGAGAAGTAACAAAAGTGATTTGAAATATAAAACGTGAAGTTGCCAACGAGAAATGGAAAAATAATGGTGTGAAACAAAACTCGAAAAACCACAATGGCTGGGAGAGAAAAAAGATGAAAAACAGAACAGGAAAAACTACAGTAGATGAGAGGGACAAATCAGCGTAAAATGCATTTCTGTGCGCTATGAAGAGGTGTTGGACTAATGTAGTGAACAAGGAAATCATATGAATAAAAAAAGATTCCAGAGTATCAAGATGAGCTGATGTAACTTAGTGGTGATAATTTTACCATTGCCGAAATTGAATTTATGCCCAAGATTCCCATAATGTGCAGTAATTGATTATTTTTCGAATTCTTGATAACAGACTTATCTAAATTTTCTGACAATTAGGGTGATTAGAATTAACATAAAGGGGCAAAGGGACGGCAAAATATTTACAATAAATAGATGTAGAAAATGATCGGGGTATTTAATTGAAAAATGTAGAATAAAATTAATTGAACATCAAAAGAACATCGAAAAAATGTGGAATCAAATCAATTTCCGCTCCGAAAATAAATTTAATGTTGAGGTCAACCGAGTTGATAACAGAGAGTAACTCTTGAAAATTAGTATAACTGTCTACTAAAACAAGCTTATCATCAACTTATCTTTTCCATCATAAGAATTCAAACAATTTTAAAAAAATTCTCTGTCTAGTAAGAAAAATATCTAGTAAGAAATGCGTAACATTAGTAAAAACAGAAACAACATTAAGAGAGAGCACAGTTTTGTTGGATAAAACAGATGTACTAGTTGGGAAACAAAATCACAGGAATTAAGACTTAGGAACATTATAGATATGTCCATTATCAAGAATTCGAAAAATCAAAAATTGCTACGCATCTTGAATATTAGAATCTTGGGCATAAATTCAATTTCGACAATGCCAAAATTATTTCTACCCCAGTCACATCAGCTCATCTCGAAATCCTGGAATCGTGTTACATTCATATGAGTTTTTATTCCCTTGTTTAAGAAATTAGTTCCTCACCACGACTCCATCACTCACGGGAAATGCATTTTTCCTTGATTTGCCCTTCTCGCCCATTGGGGTTTTTCTTGTTTTGTTTTTTATCTTTTTTTCTCTCTCGGCTACTGTGGTTTTCCAGTTTTCTTTCTCAACTTTATTTTTCCATTTTTTGTAGGCAACTTTACGTTTTATATTTCAAATCACTTTTGTTTCTTCTCGTTCACGTCTTGTAAGTCTTGAAAATAGGCGCCTGTTTTTAAACGCTTGAAACATGTCGACTGCTATTTCCGACTTGTATATTTTTGAAGCAAATGAAGTTCTTAATCAAGTAATATCTTAAAACTTCAATTTTTTTAGGATTATTTACATAAAATGGTTAGAAACCATATAAATATTAAATACTGTTTAAAATTTAAAAATATGTAATAATATGATGAAAATAAGTAAATTAATTTGTCATAATAATTCAGTAATAAAACTGAATTTAAATTATTGATATTTTTTTATTGCAGTGCATGCAGTTATACGAACCTAAAGAGGGCGTTGAAGATGACGAAGACAGTGAATGATGAATATTGTTTTAATTAGTGAATGATGATTGCGTCTTATGATGAATATTGTTTTAATTTAATTTTATTTTCCTCTAATCTATTTACGGGTCACAATTTTCTGTTATTTTTCCGAGTGCTTCATTTTTTTTGGGGGGGGGGGAGAAAATAAGCATTTGTAACCTTTTTTTTAATTCAATATTGATGATTTATATCTACAATACCGTTGGTTGCTTGATGTATTATAAATAAACAATGTTAGTTATCTTTTTTTGTAAAATTGTGTGTGTGTCAGTGTACTAAATAAAAGTAATTATGAAAAATAATTGGAATAAGAGCGCGAATTAAAAAACAGAGCACCCTGAATAACTTTTAATCTAATAATCAGATCTTCACATTCTAAAACTCAATATGAGGTCTCATAGAGATGACCTCTAATTTGCTAATTAATCTAATTGTTATCAATCTAATTGTATCTAATTATATTTTTAATTAGATACAATTAATAATCATTAATAATATTAGATAATTGATTCTATAATTAGAAAATGTTATTAATCTAATAGCAATATTTATTTATTTTTTATTATTTTATATAATAAAAAATAATTGGATGATATAAAAGTAGATATAAAAGTAATTATTAAAAACTATTGGAATAATTGTTGTACAGTGCGCGAGTGAAAAAACGGAGCACCCTGAATAACTTTTCATCTAATGTTCAGATCTTCCTTTTCTAGAACTCAATCAGGTCGACAGGCGATCACATTTAATTTGCTAATTAATAAGTACAGATGATATTTAAAATTACGAAATCAGACACACCTCCTAAGTGACAGATTTGGATTTTTGGGAATTGAAGAACGGGGGATTGAAGAACATTTTTCGATTACTTTTTTAGAACAAATCGGAATATCTCGAAATATTCTTAATAAAGTTAGCCCTGTTAGCCTTTCTTCTTTAGTAGCATTTCTTGTTGCTGTTTTTACGCGTTTAATAGTAGAAAAAGTTCTTTCTGCAGTTGCTGTGGTGATTGGCAACGTAGCCAATATTGATAACAAGCAATAAATGTTTGGGAAAAAGTCACATTCTTCCATTGCTGAAAGTGCCGTATCTGGTCTACTAAGGGGTACACGCAGGTTCCACTTTGATGCCCATACTTCCATTTCTCCCATGAGGTTTTCGATGTCAATGAAATCTGCGTAGATTCAGAAATTGCATAAATTAATATGCCAAAAAACAATTGATTTCGGGGGAGTAGTCTAACCGAAGGAAAGATGAGACACAAGGTCAAGTGAAATTGATGCACTAGCGAAGGTGGTGAACTGGGAAAAGGTTAGATTCGACGGATTTTGTTTTTCTTTATACTGAGAGACTCAAAGAAAGATTAAAAAGTTTGAATCCCAGAATTTCAGGGGGGGGGGATTTGTCCCGACGGTCCCCCCCCCCACCCCCTGGCTACGGGCCTGAGCAGGATCCCCGTATAAGCGCGATCCAACGGCTAAGACCCTTTGCTAGTGACTTACGCATGTAGCGAGGGGGTAAGAGTTCGAGCCCCGGCTGCGGTCGATTTTTTAAATTTTAACTTTTTCTTTTGTTTATTTTACATTATATTATTTATTTAATGTGCTTTTCGATAAATTAAAGGATCCTATATTTAAAATATAATTTTCTTTCATTCAGGAAATTTCAAAGAACGCTTAAAAACTGGAAAAATCCCGGAAAATAAGCTTATTTATATCTTATTATTTTTTTAAACTTGTTTTATAATATTTTCACGATAGTTTAGCATACGAAAGGTGTTCTATGCGTAAACTATATTGTCTTTCTTTGTGAAAGAACGCATAATGGAGTAAAAAATAAAATACAATAAAATTGCGGGAAAATTTTTCAAATTTCAAGACCGCCTAACTCCCTTTAACATTAAGCTATAATTTTCAAACTCGGGAAGAAAGTTTGCCTCCATGAGCTGAAACAACCTACCTAAGGAAATTTTTTATAGATAAATTAGGGGTTCCGCATTGGCCCCTTAAATCTTTTGTTTAGCTAACCGGGAGAGGGTACTTGAAGCTATGCAGTAGAACGATCCCCGTATAAGCGTGGTCCAACGGCTAAGATCATGTGCTTGTGACTTACGCATGAAGCGAGGGGGTAAGGGTTCGAACCCAGGCTGGGGTCAATTTTTAAAAATTTTTCTTCTTTTGTTTATTTTACATTATATTATTTATTTAATGTGTTTTTCGAAAAATTAAAGGATCCAATGTATAAAAAATAATTTGTTTTTGTTAGGGAAATTTCAAATAATGCTTAAAAACAGGAAAAATCCCGAAAAATTAGTTTATTTATATCATATTACTTTTTTAAACTCGTTTTACAATATTTTCACGATAGTTCAGCATAGGTGTTCTATGTACAAACTCAATTGTCTTTCTTTGTGAAAGAACGCATTATGGAGTAAAAAATAAAATGGCGGGGAAAAGTTTCAAATTTCAAGACCGCTTAGCTCCCTTTAATATTAAGTTATTATTTTAAAACTCCGACCGAAGGTGGGCCTTAACAAGCCGAAACAACCCTTCAAAGTATATTTTTATAGATCAATTAGGGGTTCCGCAGTGGCCCCTTAAATCTTTTTTTAGCTACCCGGGAGAGAGTATACTTGAAGCTATGTAGTTACCCGATTGCCGTGTAAGCGTGGTCCAACGGCTAAGACCATGTGCTAGTGAATTACGCCTGGAGCGAGAGGGGAATGGTTCGAACCCCTCGATTTTTAAAAGTTTTTTTTTCTTCATTATTTATTTTACATTATATTATTTATTTAATGTGTTTTTCGAGAAATTAAATGATCCTATGTATAAAAAATAATTTTCTTTTATTCGGGAAATTTCAATTAACGCTTAAAAACTGGAAAAATCCCGGAAAATTAGTTTATTTATATTATATTATTTTTTTAAACTCGTTTTACAATATTTTCACGACAGTTCAGCATACGAAAGGTATTCTATTTGTAAGCTCAATTGTCTTTCTTTGTGAAAGAACACATAATGGAGTAGAAAATAAAATAAAATAAAATGGCGGGAAAAAGTTTCAAATTTCAAGACCGCTTACCTCCCTTTAATATTAAGTTATAATTTTAAAACTTCGACCGAAGGTGGGCCTCCACAAGCCAAAACAACGCTTCAAAGTATATATTTATAGATCAATTAGGGGTTCCGCAGTGGCCCCTTAAATCTGTTGTTTAGCTAGCCGGGAAAGGGTACTTGAAGCTATGTAGTTGCCATGTCGGCGTGTAAGCTTGGTCCAACGGCAAAGACCATGTGCTTGTAAACTACGCCTGGAGCGAAAGGGGAATGGTTCGAACCCGGCTGTGGTCGATTTTTAAAAGTTTTTTTTTTCTTCATTATTTATTTTACATTATATTATTCATTTAATGTATTTTTCGATGAATTAAAGGATGGTAAGTATAAAAAATAATTTTTTTTGTTAGGGACATGTCATATAATGTTTAAAAGCTGGAAAAATCCCGGAAATTTAGTTTATTATTATCATATTATTTTTTTAAACTCGTTTTACAATATTTTCACGATAGTTCAGCATACGAAAGGTGTTCTATTTGTAAGCTCAATTGTCTTTCTTTGTGAAAGAACGCATAATGGAGTAGAAAATAAAATAAAATAAAATGGCCGGAAGAAGTTTCAAATTTCAAGACCGCTTACCTCCCTTTAATATTAAGTTATAATTTTAAAACTTCGACCGAAGGTGGGCCTCCACAAGCCAAAACAACGCTTCAAAGTATATATTTATAGATCAATTAGGGGTTCCGCAGTGGCCCCTTAAATCTGTTGTTTAGCTAGCCGGGAAAGGGTACTTGAAGCTATGTAGTTGCCATGTCGGCGTGTAAGCTTGGTCCAACGGCAAAGACCATGTGCTTGTAAACTACGCATGGAGCGAGAGGGGAATGGTTCGAACCCGGCTGCGGTCGATTTTTAAAATTTTTTCTTTTTTTTTCATATTTATTTATTTTAAATTATATTATTTATTTAATGTATTTTTCGATGAATTAAAGGATGCTAAGTATAAAAAATAATTTTTTTTGTTAGGGACATTTCATATAATGTTTAAAACAAGGTTTCTTAACCTGTGGTTCATGAACCCCTAAGGGGTCCATGAGTTATATTTTGGGGGTCCGCTGACTACTCCTAATTTTTAAAACGTTTAGAAGCCTACCCATTGCTTGTAAAGCGAGCTATGACAGCTATAATTCCGTTTGCTACAAAGCAAAGTATTTGCAAAGAGGGATTTTCCACACTTGTGACAATAAAAACATAACATCCAAATCGATTGAATGTTGAACATGATATGCACGTTGCTTTGTCGAAAACCATCCCCCAATTCAATTAATTGATTAAGGAAAAGCAGCAGCAACCTTCACATTAAAAATTTTAATTTTAAAAATTTTGTATACTATTAAAATAATAAAATTAATTGTTTTCTAATAATTGATGTTTCTTACAATTATTTGTTTCACAGGGGGGTGGTCCGTGACTTCTTAAAAAATTTTAAAAGGGGTCCATTATATCAAAAAGGTTAAGAAACACTGGTTTAAAAGCTGGAAAAATCCCGGAAAATTAGTTTATTATTATCATATTATTTTTTTAAACTCGTTTTACAATATTTTCACGATAGTTCAGCATACGAAAGGTGTTCTATTTGTAAGCTCAATTGTCTTTCTTTGTGAAAGAACGCATAATGGAGTAGAAAATAAAATAAAATAAAATGGCGGGAAAAAGTTTCAAATTTCAAGACCGCTTAACTCCCTTTAATATTAAGTTATAATTTTAAAACTCCGACCGAAGATGGGCCTCCACAAGCCAAAACAACCCTTCAAAGTATATATTTATAGATCAATTAGGGGTTCCGCAGTGGCCCCTTAAATCTTTTTTTTAGCTACCCGGGAGAGAGTACTTGAAGCTATGTAGTTGCCCGATCGCCGTGTAAGCGTGGTCCAACGGCTAAAACCATGTGCTAGTGAACTACGCCTGGAGCGAGAGGGGAATGGTTCGAACCCGGCTGCGGACGATTTTAAAAATTTTTCCTTTTTTTTTTCTTTATTGTTTTTTTATATTATATTATTTATTTAATGTGTTTTTCGATAAATTAAATGATCCTATGTATAAAAAATAATTTTCTTTTATTCGAGAAATTTCAATTAACGCGTAAAAACAGGAAAAATCCCGGAAAATTAGTTTATTTATATTATATTATTTTTTTAAACTCGTTTTACAATATTTTCACGATAGTTCAGCATACGAAAGATGTTCTATTTGTAAGCTCAATTGTCTTTCTTTGTGAAAGAACGCATAATGGAGTAAAAAATAAAATAAAATAAAATGGCGGGAAAAAGTTTCAAATTTCAAGACCGCTTACCTCCCTTTAATATAAAGTTATAATTTTAAAACTTCGACCGAAGGTGGGCCTCCACAAGCCAAAACAACGCTTCAAAGTAATATTTATAGATCAATTAGGGGTTCCGCAGTGGCCCCTTAAATCTTTTGTTTACCTAGCCGGGAAAGGGTACTTGAAGCTATGTAGTTGCCATGTCGGCGTGTAAGCTTGGTCCAACGGCAAAGACCATGTGCTTGTAAACTACGCCTGGAGCGAAAGGGGAATGGTTCGAACCCGGCTGTGGTCGATTTTTAAAAGTTTTTTTTTTCTTCATTATTTATTTTACATTATATTATTTATTTAATGTATTTTTCGATGAATTAAAGGATGGTAAGTATAAAAAATAATTTTTTTTGTTAGGGACATGTCATATAATGTTTAAAAGCTGGAAAAATCCCGGAAATTTAGTTTATTATTATCATATTATTTTTTTAAACTCGTTTTACAATATTTTCACGATAGTTTAGCATACGAAAGGTGTTCTATTTGTAAGCTCAATTGTCTTTCTTTGTGAAAGAACGCATAATGGAGTAGAAAATAAAATAAAATAAAATGGCCGGAAAAAGTTTCAAATTTCAAGACCGCTTACCTCCCTTTAATATTAAGTTATAATTTTAAAACTTCGACCGAAGGTGGGCCTCCACAAGCCAAAACAACGCTTCAAAGTATATATTTATAGATCAATTAGGGGTTCCGCAGTGGCCCCTTAAATCTTTTGTTTAGCTAGCCGGGAAAGGGTACTTGAAGCTATGTAGTTGCCATGTCGGCGTGTAAGCTTGGTCCAACGGCAAAGACCATGTGCTTGTAAACTACGCCTGGAGCGAGAGGGGAATGGTTCGAACCCGGCTGCGGTCGATTTTTAAAATTTTTTCTTTTTTTTTCATATTTATTTATTTTAAATTATATTATTTATTTAATGTATTTTTCGATGAATTAAAGGATGCTAAGTATAAAAAATAATTTTTTTTGTTAGGGACATTTCATATAATGTTTAAAACAAGGTTTCTTAACCTGTGGTTCATGAACCCCTAAGGGGTCCATGAGTTATATTTTGGGGGTCCGCTGACTACTCCTAATTTTTAAAACGTTTAGAAGCCTACCCATTGCTTGTAAAGCGAGCTATGACAGCTATAATTCCGTTTGCTACAAAGCAAAGTATTTGCAAAGAGGGATTTTCCACACTTGTGACAATAAAAACATAACATCCAAATCGATTGAATGTTGAACATGATATGCACGTTGCTTTGTCGAAAACCATCCACCAATTCAATTAATTGATTAAGGAAAAGCAGCAGCAACCTTCACATTAAAAATTTTAATTTTAAAAATTTTGTATACTATTAAAATAATAAAATTAATTGTTTTCTAATAATTGATGTTTCTTACAATTATTTGTTTCACAGGGGGGTGGTCCGTGACTTCTTAAAAAATTTTAAAAGGGGTCCATTATATCAAAAAGGTTAAGAAACACTGGTTTAAAAGCTGGAAAAATCCCGGAAAATTAGTTTATTATTATCATATTATTTTTTTAAACTCGTTTTACAATATTTTCACGATAGTTCAGCATACGAAAGGTGTTCTATTTGTAAGCTCAATTGTCTTTCTTTGTGAAAGAACGCATAATGGAGTAGAAAATAAAATAAAATAAAATGGCGGGAAAAAGTTTCAAATTTCAAGACCGCTTAACTCCCTTTAATATTAAGTTATAATTTTAAAACTTCGACCGAAGGTGGGCCTCCACAAGCCAAAACAACGCTTCAAAGTATATATTTATAGATCAATTAGGGGTTCCGCAGTGGCCCCTTAAATCTTTTGTTTAGCTAGCCGGGAAAGGGTACTTGAAGCTATGTAGTTGCCATGTCGGCGTGTAAGCTTGGTCCAACGGCAAAGACCATGTGCTTGTAAACTACGCCTGGAGCGAGAGGGGAATGGTTCGAACCCGGCTGTGGTCGATTTTTAAAATTTTTTCTTTTTTTTTCTTCATTATTTATTTTACATTATATTATTTATTTAATGTATTTTTCGATGAATTAAAGGATGCTAAGCATAAAAAATATTTTTTTTTGTTAGGGACATTTCATATAATGTTTAAAAGCTGGAAAAATCCCGGAAAATTAGTTTATTAATATCATATTATTTTTTTAAACTCGTTTTACAATATTTTCACGATAGTTCAGCATACGAAAGGTGTTCTATTTGTAAGCTCAATTGTCTTTCTTTGTGAAAGAACGCACAATGGAGTAGAAAATAAAATAAAATAAAATGGCGGGAAAAAGTTTCAAATTTCAAGACCGCTTACCTCCCTTTAATATTAAGTTATAATTTTAAAACTTCGACCAAAGGTGGGCCTCCACAAGCCAAAACAACGCTTCAAAGTATATATTTATAGATCAATTAGGGGTTCCGCAGTGGCCCCTTAAATCTTTTGTTTAGCTAGCCGGGAATGGGTACTTGAAACTATGTAGTTACCATGTCGGCGTGTAAGCTTGGTCCAACGGCAAAGACCATGTGCTTGTAAACTACGCCTGGAGCGAGAGGGGAATGGTTCGAACACGGCTGCGGTCGATTTTTTAAATTTTTCCTTTTTTTTTCTTTATTGTTTTTTTACATTATATTATTTATTTAATGTGTTTTTCGATAAATTAAATGATCCTATGTATAAAAAATAATTTTCTTTTATTCGAGAAATTTCAACTAACGCTTAAAAACTGGAAAAATCCCGGAAAATTAGTTTATTTATATTATATTATTTTTTTAAACTCGTTTTACAATATTTTCACGATAGTTCAGCATACGAAAGGTGTTCTATTTGCAAGCTCAATTGTCTTTCTTTTTGAAAGAACGCATAATGGAGTAGAAAATAAAATAAAATAAAATGGCGGGAAAAAGTTTCAAATTTCAAGACCGCTTAACTCCCTTTAATATTAAGTTATAATTTTAAAACTCCGACCGAAGGTGGGCCTCCACAAGCCAAAACAACCCTTCAAAGTATATATTTATAGATCAATTAGGGGTTCCGCAGTGGCCCCTTAAATCTTTTTTTTAGCTTCCCGGGAGAGAGTACTTGAAGCTATGTAGTTGCCCGATCGCCGTGTAAGCGTGGTCCAACGGCTAAGACCATGTGCTAGTGAATTACGCCAGGAGCGAGAGGGGAATGGTTCGAACCCGGCTGCGGTCGATTTTTTAAATTTTTCCTTTTTTTTTCTTTATTGTTTATTTTACATTATATTATTTATTTAATGTGTTTTTCGATAAATTAAATAATCCTATGTATAAAAAATAATTTTCTTTTATTCGAGAAATTTCAATTAACGATTAAAAACTGGAAAAATCCCGGAAAATTAGTTTATTTATATTATATTATTTTTTTAAACTCGTTTTACAATATTTTCACGATAGTTCAGCATACGAAAGGTGTTCTATTTGTAAGCTCAATTGTCTTTCTTTGTGAAAGAACGCATAATGGAGTAAAATATAAAATAAAATAAAATGGCGGGAAAAAGTTTCAAATTTCACGACCTCTTACCTCCCTTTAATATTAAGTTATAATTTTAGAACTTCGACCGAAGGTGGGCCTCCACAAGCCAAAACAACGCTTCAAAGTATATATTTATAGATCAATTAGGGGTTCCGCAGTGGCCCCTTAAATCGTTTTTTTAGCTACCCGGGAGAGAGTACTTGAAGCTATGTAGTTGCCCGATCGCCGTGTAAGCGTGGTCCAACGGCTAAGACCATGTGCTAGTGAATTACGCCTGGAGCGAGAGGGGAATGGTTCGAACCCGGCTGTGGTCGATTTTTAAAATTTTTTCTTTTTTTTTCTTCATTATTTATTTTACATTATATTATTTATTTAATGTATTTTTCGATGAATTAAAGGATGGTAAGTATAAAAAATAATTTTTTTTGTTAGGGACATGTCATATAATGTTTAAAAGCTGGAAAAATCCCGGAAATTTAGTTTATTATTATCATATTATTTTTTTAAACTCGTTTTACAATATTTTCACGATAGTTTAGCATACGAAAGGTGTTCTATTTGTAAGCTCAATTGTCTTTCTTTGTGAAAGAACGCATAATGGAGTAGAAAATAAAATAAAATAAAATGGCCGGAAAAAATTTCAAATTTCAAGACCGCTTACCTCCCTTTAATATTAAGTTATAATTTTAAAACTTCGACCGAAGGTGGGCCTCCACAAGCCAAAACAACGCTTCAAAGTATATATTTATAGATCAATTAGGGGTTCCGCAGTGGCCCCTTAAATCTTTTGTTTAGCTAGCCGGGAAAGGGTACTTGAAGCTATGTAGTTGCCATGTCGGCGTGTAAGCTTGGTCCAACGGCAAAGACCATGTGCTTGTAAACTACGCCTGGAGCGAGAGGGGAATGGTTCGAACCCGGCTGCGGTCGATTTTTAAAATTTTTTCTTTTTTTTTCATATTTATTTATTTTAAATTATATTATTTATTTAATGTATTTTTCGATGAATTAAAGGATGCTAAGTATAAAAAATAATTTTTTTTGTTAGGGACATTTCATATAATGTTTAAAACAAGGTTTCTTAACCTGTGGTTCATGAACCCCTAAGGGGTCCATGAGTTATATTTTGGGGGTCCGCTGACTACTCCTAATTTTTAAAACGTTTAGAAGCCTACCCATTGCTTGTAAAGCGAGCTATGACAGCTATAATTCCGTTTGCTACAAAGCAAAGTATTTGCAAAGAGGGATTTTCCACACTTGTGACAATAAAAACATAACATCCAAATCGATTGAATGTTGAACATGATATGCACGTTGCTTTGTCGAAAACCATCCACCAATTCAATTAATTGATTAAGGAAAAGCAGCAGCAACCTTCACATTAAAAATTTTAATTTTAAAAATTTTGTATACTATTAAAATAATAAAATTAATTGTTTTCTAATAATTGATGTTTCTTACAATTATTTGTTTCACAGGGGGGTGGTCCGTGACTTCTTAAAAAATTTTAAAAGGGGTCCATTATATCAAAAAGGTTAAGAAACACTGGTTTAAAAGCTGGAAAAATCCCGGAAAATTAGTTTATTATTATCATATTATTTATCATATTATTATCATATTATATCATATTAGCCAAAACAACCCTTCAAAGTATATATTTATAGATCAATTAGGGGTTCCGCAGTGGCCCCTTAAATCTTTTTTTTAGCTACCCGGGAGAGAGTACTTGAAGCTATGTAGTTGCCCGATCGCCGTGTAAGCGTGGTCCAACGGCTAAAACCATGTGCTAGTGAACTACGCCTGGAGCGAGAGGGGAATGGTTCGAACCCGGCTGCGGACGATTTTAAAAAATTTTCCTTTTTTTTTTCTTTATTGTTTTTTTATATTATATTATTTATTTAATGTGTTTTTCGATAAATTAAATGATCCTATGTATAAAAAATAATTTTCTTTTATTCGAGAAATTTCAATTAACGCTTAAAAACAGGAAAAATCCCGGAAAATTAGTTTATTTATATTATATTATTTTTTTAAACTCGTTTTACAATATTTTCACGATAGTTCAGCATACGAAAGATGTTCTATTTGTAAGCTCAATTGTCTTTCTTTGTGAAAGAAAGCATAATGGAGTAAAAAATAAAATAAAATAAAATGGCGGGAAAAAGTTTCAAATTTCACGACCGCTTACCTCCCTTTAATATTAAGTTATAATTTTAAAACTTCGACCGAAGGTGGGCCTCCACAAGCCAAAACAACGCTTCAAAGTATATATTTATAGATCAATTAGGGGTTCCGCAGTGGCCCCTTAAATCTTTTTTTTAGCTACCCGGGAGAGAGTACTTGAAGCTATGTAGTTGCCCGATCGCCGTGTAGGCGTGGTCCAACAGCGAAGACCATGTGCTAGTGAATTACGCCTGGAGCGAGAGGGGAATGGTTCGAACCCGGCTGTGGTCGATTTTTAAAATTTTTTCTTTTTTTTTCTTCATTATTTATTTTACATTATATTATTTATTTAATGTATTTTTCGATGAATTAAAGGATGCTAAGCATAAAAAATATTTTTTTTTGTTAGGGACATTTCATATAATGTTTAAAAGCTGGAAAAATCCCGGAAAATTAGTTTATTAATATCATATTATTTTTTTAAACTCGTTTTACAATATTTTCACGATAGTTCAGCATACGAAAGGTGTTCTATTTGTAAGCTCAATTGTCTTTCTTTGTGAAAGAACGCACAATGGAGTAGAAAATAAAATAAAATAAAATGGCGGGAAAAAGTTTCAAATTTCAAGACCGCTTACCTCCCTTTAATATTAAGTTATAATTTTAAAACTTCGACCAAAGGTGGGCCTCCACAAGCCAAAACAACGCTTCAAAGTATATATTTATAGATCAATTAGGGGTTCCGCAGTGGCCCCTTAAATCTTTTGTTTAGCTAGCCGGGAATGGGTACTTGAAACTATGTAGTTACCATGTCGGCGTGTAAGCTTGGTCCAACGGCAAAGACCATGTGCTTGTAAACTACGCCTGGAGCGAGAGGGGAATGGTTCGAACACGGCTGCGGTCGATTTTTTAAATTTTTCCTTTTTTTTTCTTTATTGTTTTTTTACATTATATTATTTATTTAATGTGTTTTTCGATAAATTAAATGATCCTATGTATAAAAAATAATTTTCTTTTATTCGAGAAATTTCAACTAACGCTTAAAAACTGGAAAAATCCCGGAAAATTAGTTTATTTATATTATATTATTTTTTTAAACTCGTTTTACAATATTTTCACGATAGTTCAGCATACGAAAGGTGTTCTATTTGCAAGCTCAATTGTCTTTCTTTTTGAAAGAACGCATAATGGAGTAGAAAATAAAATAAAATAAAATGGCGGGAAAAAGTTTCAAATTTCAAGACCGCTTAACTCCCTTTAATATTAAGTTATAATTTTAAAACTCCGACCGAAGGTGGGCCTCCACAAGCCAAAACAACCCTTCAAAGTATATATTTATAGATCAATTAGGGGTTCCGCAGTGGCCCCTTAAATCGTTTTTTTAGCTACCCGGGAGAGAGTACTTGAAGCTATGTAGTTGCCCGATCGCCGTGTAAGCGTGGTCCAACGGCTAAGACCATGTGCTAGTGAATTACGCCTGGAGCGAGAGGGGAATGGTTCGAACCCGGCTGTGGTCGATTTTTAAAATTTTTTCTTTTTTTTTCTTCATTATTTATTTTACATTATATTATTTATTTAATGTATTTTTCGATGAATTAAAGGATGCTAAGCATAAAAAATATTTTTTTTTTGTTAGGGACATTTCATATAATGTTTAAAAGCTGGAAAAATCCCGGAAAATTAGTTTATTAATATCATATTATTTTTTTAAACTCGTTTTACAATATTTTCACGATAGTTCAGCATACGAAAGGTGTTCTATTTGTAAGCTCAATTGTCTTTCTTTGTGAAAGAACGCACAATGGAGTAGAAAATAAAATAAAATAAAATGGCGGGAAAAAGTTTCAAATTTCAAGACCGCTTACCTCCCTTTAATATTAAGTTATAATTTTAAAACTTCGACCAAAGGTGGGCCTCCACAAGCCAAAACAAAGCTTCAAAGTATATATTTATAGATCAATTAGGGGTTCCGCAGTGGCCCCTTAAATCTTTTGTTTAGCTAGCCGGGAAAGGATACTTGAAGCTATGTAGTTACCATGTCGGCGTGTAAGCTTGGTCCAACGGCAAAGACCATGTGCTTGTAAACTACGCCTGGAGCGAGAGGGGAATGGTTCGAACACGGCTGCGGTCGATTTTTTAAATTTTTCCTTTTTTTTTCTTTATTGTTTTTTTACATTATATTATTTATTTAATGTGTTTTTCGATAAATTAAATGATCCTATGTATAAAAAATAATTTTCTTTTATTCGAGAAATTTCAACTAACGCTTAAAAACTGGAAAAATCCCGGAAAATTAGTTTATTTATATTATATTATTTTTTTAAACTCGTTTTACAATATTTTCACGATAGTTCAGCATACGAAAGGTGTTCTATTTGTAAGCTCAATTGTCTTTCTTTTTGAAAGAACGCATAATGGAGTAGAAAATAAAATAAAATAAAATGGCGGGAAAAAGTTTCAAATTTCAAGACCGCTTAACTCCCTTTAATATTAAGTTATAATTTTAAAACTCCGACCGAAGGTGGGCCTCCACAAGCCAAAACAACCCTTCAAAGTATATATTTATAGATCAATTAGGGGTTCCGCAGTGGCCCCTTAAATCTTTTTTTTAGCTTCCCGGGAGAGAGTACTTGAAGCTATGTAGTTGAACGATCGCCGTGTAAGCGTGGTCCAACGGCTAAGACCATGTGCTAGTGAATTACGCCAGGAGCGAGAGGGGAATGGTTCGAATCCGGCTGCGGTCGATTTTTTAAATTTTTCCTTTTTTTTTCTTTATTGTTTATTTTACATTATATTATTTATTTAATGTGTTTTTCGATAAATTAAATAATCCTATGTATAAAAAATAATTTTCTTTTATTCGAGAAATTTCAATTAACGCTTAAAAACTGGAAAAATCCCGGAAAATTAGTTTATTTATATTATATTATTTTTTTAAACTCGTTTTACAATATTTTCACGATAGTTCAGCATACGAATGGTGTTCTATTTGTAAGCTCAATTGTCTTTCTTTGTGAAAGAACGCACAATGGAGTAGAAAATAAAATAAAATAAAATGGCGGGAAAAAGTTTCAAATTGCAAGACCGCTTACCTCCCTTTAATATTAAGTTATAATTTCAAAACTTCGACAGAAGGTGGGCCTCCACAAGCCAAAACAACGCTTCAAAGTATATATTTATAGATCAATTAGGGGTTCCGCAGTGGCCCCTTAAATCTTTTTTTTAGCTTCCCGGGAGAGAGTACTTGAAGCTATGTAGTTGCCCGATCGCCGTGAAAGCGTGGTCCAACGGCTAAGACCATGTGCTAGTGAATTACGCCAGGAGCGAGAGGGGAATGGTTCGAACCCGGCTGCGGTCGATTTTTTAAATTTTTCCTTTTTTTTTCTTTATTGTTTATTTTACATTATATTATTTATTTAATGTGTTTTTCGATAAATTAAATAATCCTATGTATAAAAAATAATTTTCTTTTATTCGAGAAATTTCAATTAACGCTTAAAAACTGGAAAAATCCCGGAAAATTAGTTTATTTATGTTATATTATTTTTTTAAACTCGTTTTACAATATTTTCACGATAGTTCAGCATACGAAAGGTGTTCTATTTGTAAGCTCAATTGTCTTTCTTTGTGAAAGAACGCACAATGGAGTAGAAAATAAAATAAAATAAAATGGCGGGAAAAAGTTTCAAATTTCAAGACCGCTTACCTCCCTTTAATATTAAGTTATAATTTTAAAACTTCGACAGAAGGTGGGCCTCCACAAGCCAAAACAACGCTTCAAAGTATATATTTATAGATCAATTAGGGGTTCCGCAGTGGCCCCTTAAATCTTTTTTTTAGCTACCCGGGAGAGAGTACTTGAAGCTATGTAGTTGCCCGATCGCCGTGTAGACGTGGTCCAACGGCTAAGACCATGTGCTAGTGAATTACGCCTGGAGCGAGAGGGGAATGGTTCGAACCCGGCTGTGGTCGATTTTTAAAATTTTTTCTTTTTTTTTCTTCATTATTTATTTTACATTATATTATTTATTTAATGTATTTTTCGATGAATTAAAGGATGCTAAGCATAAAAAATATTTTTTTTTGTTAGGGACATTTCATATAATGTTTAAAAGCTGGAAAAATCCCGGAAAATTAGTTTATTAATATCATATTATTTTTTTAAACTCGTTTTACAATATTTTCACGATAGTTCAGCATACGAAAGGTGTTCTATTTGTAAGCTCAATTGTCTTTCTTTGTGAAAGAACGCACAATGGAGTAGAAAATAAAATAAAATAAAATGGCGGGAAAAAGTTTCAAATTTCAAGACCGCTTAACTCCCTTTAATATTAAGTTATAATTTTAAAACTCCGACCGAAGGAGGGCCCCCACAAGCCAAAACAACCCTTCAAAGTATATATTTATAGATCAATTAGGGGTTCCGCAGTGGCCCCTTAAATCTTTTTTTTAGCTTCCCGGGAGAGAGTACTTGAAGCTATGTAGTTGCCCGATCGCCGTGTAAGCGTGGTCCAACGGCTAAGACCATGTGCTAGTGAATTACGCCTGGAGCGAGAGGGGAATGGTTCGAACCCGGCTGCGGTCGATTTTTTAAATTTTTCCTTTTTTTTTCTTTATTGTTTATTTTACATTATATTATTTATTTAATGTGTTTTTCGATAAATTAAATGATGTTATGTATAAAAAATAATTTTCTTTTATTCGAGAAATTTCAATTAACGCTTAAAAACTGGAAAAATCCCGGAAAATTAGTTTATTTATATTATATTATTTTTTTAAACTCGTTTTACAATATTTTCACGATAGTTCAGCATAGGAAAGGTGTTCTATTTGTAAGCTCAATTGTCTTTCTTTGTGAAAGAACGCACAATGGAGTCGAAAATAAAATAAAATAAAATGGCGGGAAAAAGTTTCAAATTTCAAGACCGCTTACCTCCCTTTAATATTAAGTTATAATTTTAAAACTTCGACAGAAGGTGGGCCTCCACAAGCCAAAACAACGCTTCAAAGTATATATTTATAGAACAATTAGGGGTTCCGCAGTGGCCCCTTAAATCTTTTGTTTAGCTTCCCGGGAGAGAGTACTTGAAGCTATGTAGTTGCCATGTCGGCGTGTAAGCTTGGTCCAACGGCAAAGACCATGTGCTTGTAAACTACGCCTGGAGCGAGAGGGGAATGGTTCGAACACGGCTGCGGTCGATTTTTTAAATTTTTCCTTTTTTTTTCTTTATTGTTTTTTTACATTATATTATTTATTTAATGTGTTTTTCGATAAATTAAATGATCCTATGTATAAAAAATAATTTTCTTTTATTCGAGAAATTTCAACTAACGCTTAAAAACTGGAAAAATCCCGGAAAATTAGTTTATTTATATTATATTATTTTTTTAAACTCGTTTTACAATATTTTCACGATAGTTCAGCATACGAAAGGTGTTCTATTTGTAAGCTCAATTGTCTTTCTTTTTGAAAGAACGCATAATGGAGTAGAAAATAAAATAAAATAAAATGGCGGGAAAAAGTTTCAAATTTCAAGACCGCTTAACTCCCTTTAATATTAAGTTATAATTTTAAAACTCCGACCGAAGGTGGGCCTCCACAAGCCAAAACAACCCTTCAAAGTATATATTTATAGATCAATTAGGGGTTCCGCAGTGGCCCCTTAAATCTTTTTTTTAGCTTCCCGGGAGAGAGTACTTGAAGCTATGTAGTTGCCCGATCGCCGTGAAAGCGTGGTCCAACGGCTAAGACCATGTGCTAGTGAATTACGCCAGGAGCGAGAGGGGAATGGTTTGAACCCGGCTGCGGTCGATTTTTTAAATTTTTCCTTTTTTTTTTTTTATTGTTTATTTTACATTATATTATTTATTTAATGTGTTTTTCGATAAATTAAATAATCCTATGTATAAAAAATAATTTTCTTTTATTCGAGAAATTTCAATTAACGCTTAAAAACTGGAAAAATCCCGGAAAATTAGTTTATTTATATTATATTATTTTTTTAAACTCGTTTTACAATATTTTCACGATAGTTCAGCATACGAAAGGTGTTCTATTTGTAAGCTCAATTGTCTTTCTTTGTGAAAGAACGCACAATGGAGTAGAAAATAAAATAAAATAAAATGGCGGGAAAAAGTTTCAAATTTCAAGACCGCTTACCTCCCTTTAATATTATGTTATAATTTTAAAACTTCGACAGAAGGTGGGCCTCCACAAGCCAAAACAACGCTTCAAAGTATATATTTATAGATCAATTAGGGGTTCCGCAGTGGCCCCTTAAATCTTTTGTTTAGCTTCCCGGGAGAGAGTACTTGAAGCTATGTAGTTGCCCGATCGCCGTGTAAGCGTGGTCCAACGGCGAAGACCATGTGCTAGTGAATTACGCCTGGAGCGAGAGGGGAATGGTTCGATCCCGGCTGCGGTCGATTTTTTAAACTTTTCCTTTTTTTTTTTCTTTATTGTTTATTTTACATTATATTATTTATTTAATGTGTTTTTCGATAAATTAAATGATCCTATGTATAAAAAATAATTTTCTTTTATTCGAGAAATTTCAACTAACGCTTAAAAACTGGAAAAATCCCGGAAAATTAGTTTATTATTATCATATTATTTTTTTAAACTCGATTTACAATATTTTCACGATAGTTCAGCATACGAAAGGTGTTCTATTTGTAAGCTCAATTGTCTTTCTTTGTGAAAGAACGCATAATGAAGTAGAAAATAAAATAAAATAAAATGGCGGGAAAAAGTTTCAAATTTCAAGACCGCTTAACTCCCTTTAATATTAAGTTATAATTTTAAAACTCCGACCGAAGGTGGGCCCCCACAAGCCAAAACAACCCTTCAAAGTATATATTTATAGATCAATTAGGGGTTCCGCAGTGGCCCCTTAAATCTTTTTTTTAGCTTCCCGGGAGAGAGTACTTGAAGCTATGTAGTTGCCCGATCGCCGTGTAAGCGTGGTCCAACGGCTAAGACCATGTGCTAGTGAATTACGCCTGGAGCGAGAGGGGAATGGTTTGAACCCGGCTGCGGTCGATTTTTTAAATTTTTCCTTTTTTTTTCTTTATTGTTTATTTTACATTATATTATTTATTTAATGTGTTTTTCGATAAATTAAATGATGTTATGTATAAAAAATAATTTTCTTTTATTCGAGAAATTTCAATTAACGCTTAAAAACTGGAAAAATCCCGGAAAATTAGTTTATTTATATTATATTATTTTTTTAAACTCGTTTTACAATATTTTCACGATAGTTCAGCATACGAAAGGTGTTCTATTTGTAAACTCAATTGTCTTTCTTTGTGAAAGAACGCACAATGGAGTAGAAAATAAAATAAAATAAAATGGCGGGAAAAAGTTTCAAATTTCAAGACCGCTTACCTCCCTTTAATATTAAGTTATAATTTTAAAACTCCGACCGAAGGTGGGCCTCCACAAGCCAAAACAACCCTTCAAAGTATATATTTATAGATCAATTAGGGGTTCCGCAGTGGCCCCTTAAATCTTTTGTTTAGCTAGCCGGGAAAGGGTACTTGAAGCTATGTAGTTGCCATGTCGGCGTGTAAGCTTGGTCCAACGGCAAAGACCATGTGCTTGTAAACTACGCCTGGAGCGAGAGGGGAATGGTTCGAACCCGGCTGTGGTCGATTTTTAAAATTTTTTCTTTTTTTTCATATTTATTTATTTTACATTATATTATTTATTTAATGTATTTTTCGATGAATTAAAGGATGCTAAGTATAAAAAATAATTTTTTTTGTTAGGGACATTTCATATAATGTTTAAAAGCTGGAAAAATCCCGGAAAATTAGTTTATTATTATCATATTATTTTTTTAAACTCGTTTTACAATATTTTCACGATAGTTTAGCATACGAAAGGTGTTCTATTTGTAAGCTCAATTGTCTTTCTTTGTGAAAGAACGCATAATGGAGTAGAAAATAAAATAAAATAAAATGGCGGGAAAAAGTTTCAAATTTCAAGACCGCTTAACTCCCTTTAATATTAAGTTATAATTTTAAAACTCCGACCGAAGGTGGGCCTCCACAAGCCAAAACTACCCTTCAAAGTATATATTTATAGATCAATTAGGGGTTCCGCAGTGGCCCCTTAAATCTTTTGTTTAGCTAACCGGGAAAGGGTACTTGAAGCTATGTAGTTGCCATGTCGGCGTGTAAGCTTGGTCCAACGGCTAAGACCATGTGCTAGTGATTTACGCCTGGAGCGAGAGGGGAATGGTTCGAACCCGGCTGCGGTCGATTTTTTAAATTTTTCCTTTTTTTTTTTCTTTATTGTTTATTTTACATTATATGATTTATTTAATGTGTTTTTCGATAAATTAAATGATCCTATGTATAAAAAATAATTTTCTTTTATTCGAGAAATTTCAATTAACGTTTAAAAACTGGAAAAATCCCGGAAAATTAGTTTATTTATATTATATTATTTTTTTAAACTCGTTTTACAATATTTTCACGATAGTTCAGCATACGAAAGGTGTTCTATTTGTAAGCTCAATTGTCTTTCTTTGTGAGAGAACGCATAATGGAGTAGAAAATAAAATAAAATAAAATGACGGGAAAAAGTTTCTGATTTCAAGACCGCTTTCCTCCCTTTAATATTAAGTTATAATTTTAAAACTTTGACCGAAGGTGGGCCTCCACAAGGCAAAACAACGCTTCAAAGTATATATTTATAGATCAATTAGGGGTTCCGCAGTGGCCCCTTAAATCTTTTGTTTAGCTAGCCGGGAAAGGGTACTTGAAGCTATGTAGTTGCCATGTCGGCGTGTAAGCTTGGTCCAACGGCAAAGACCATGTGCTTGTAAACTACGCCTGGGGCGAAAGGGGAATGGTTCGAACCCGGCTGTGGTCGATTTTTAAAATTTTTTCTTTTTTTTTCATATTTATTTATTTTACATTATATTATTTATTTAATGTATTTTTCGATGAATTAAAGGATGCTAAGTATAAAAAATAATTTTTTTTTGTTAGGGACATTTCATATAATGTTTAAAAGCTGGAAAAATCGCGGAAAATTAGTTTATTAATATCATATTATTTTTTTAAACTCGTTTTACAATATTTTCACGATAGTTTAGCATACGAAAGGTGTTCTATTTGTAAGCTCAATTGTCTTTCTTTGTGAAAGAACGCATTATGGAGTAGAAAATAAAATAAAATAAAATGGCGGGAAAAAGTTTCAAATTTCAAGACCGCTTAACTCCCTTTAATATTAAGTTATAATTTTAAAACTCCGACCGAAGGTGGGCCTCCACAAGCCAAAACTACCCTTCAAAGTATATATTTATAGATCAATTAGGGGTTCCGCAGTGGCCCCTTAAATCTTTTGTTTAGCTAGCCGGGAAAGGGTACTTGAAGCTATGTAGTTGCCATGTCGGCGTGTAAGCTTGGTCCAACGGCTAAGACCATGTGCTAGTGATTTACGCCTGGAGCGAAAAGGGAATGGTTCGAACCCGGCTGCGGTCGATTTTTTAAATTTTTCCTTTTTTTTTTTCTTTATTGTTTATTTTACATTATATTATTTATTTAATGTGTTTTTCGATAAATTAAATGATCCTATGTATAAAAAATAATTTTCTTTTATTCGAGAAATTTCAATTAACGTTTAAAAACTGGAAAAATCCCGGAAAATTAGTTTATTTATATTATATTATTTTTTTAAACTCGTTTTACAATATTTTCACGATAGTTCAGCATACGAAAGGTGTTCTATTTGTAAGCTCAATTGTCTTTCTTTGTGAGAGATCGCATAATGGAGTAGAAAATAAAATAAAATAAAATGGCGGGAAAAAGTTTCTGATTTCAAGACCGCTTAACTCCCTTTAATATTAAGTTATAATTTTAAAAATCCGACCGAAGGTGGGCCTCCACAAGCCAAAACTACCCTTCAAAGTATATATTTATAGATCAATTAGGGGTTCCGCAGTGGCCCCTTAAATCTTTTGTTTAGCTAGCCGGGAAAGGGTACTTGAAGCTATGTAGTTGCCATGTCGGCGTGTAAGCTTGGTCCAACGGCTAAGACCATGTGCTAGTGATTTACGCCTGGAGCGAGAGGGGAATGGTTCGAACCCGGCTGCGGTCGATTTTTTAAATTTTTCCTTTTTTTTTTCTTTATTGTTTATTTTACATTATATTATTTATTTAATGTGTTTTTCGATAAATTAAATGATCCTATGTATAAAAAATAATTTTCTTTTATTCGAGAAATTTCAATTAACGTTTAAAAACTGGAAAAATCCCGGAAAATTAGTTTATTTATATTATATTATTTTTTTAAACTCGTTTTACAATATTTTCACGATAGTTCAGCATACGAAAGGTGTTCTATTTGTAAGCTCAATTGTCTTTCTTTGTGAGAGAACGCATAATGGAGTAGAAAATAAAATAAAATAAAATGACGGGAAAAAGTTTCTGATTTCAAGACCGCTTTCCTCCCTTTAATATTAAGTTATAATTTTAAAACTTTGACCGAAGGTGGGCCTCCACAAGGCAAAACAACGCTTCAAAGTATATATTTATAGATCAATTAGGGGTTCCGCAGTGGCCCCTTAAATCTTTTGTTTAGCTAGCCGGGAAAGGGTACTTGAAGCTATGTAGTTGCCATGTCGGCGTGTAAGCTTGGTTCAACGGCAAAGACCATGTGCTTGTAAACTACGCCTGGGGCGAAAGGGGAATGGTTCGAACCCGGCTGTGGTCGATTTTTAAAATTTTTTCTTTTTTTTTCATATTTATTTATTTTACATTATATTATTTATTTAATGTATTTTTCGATGAATTAAAGGATGCTAAGTATAAAAAATAATTTTTTTTTGTTAGGGACATTTCATATAATGTTTAAAAGCTGGAAAAATCGCGGAAAATTAGTTTATTAATATCATATTATTTTTTTAAACTCGTTTTACAATATTTTCACGATAGTTTAGCATACGAAAGGTGTTCTATTTGTAAGCTCAATTGTCTTTCTTTGTGAAAGAACGCATTATGGAGTAGAAAATAAAATAAAATAAAATGGCGGGAAAAAGTTTCAAATTTCAAGACCGCTTAACTCCCTTTAATATTAAGTTATAATTTTAAAACTCCGACCGAAGGTGGGCCTCCACAAGCCAAAACTACCCTTCAAAGTATATATTTATAGATCAATTAGGGGTTCCGCAGTGGCCCCTTAAATCTTTTGTTTAGCTAGCCGGGAAAGGGTACTTGAAGCTATGTAGTTGCCATGTCGGCGTGTAAGCTTGGTCCAACGGCTAAGACCATGTGCTAGTGATTTACGCCTGGAGCGAAAAGGGAATGGTTCGAACCCGGCTGCGGTCGATTTTTTAAATTTTTCCTTTTTTTTTTTCTTTATTGTTTATTTTACATTATATTATTTATTTAATGTGTTTTTCGATAAATTAAATGATCCTATGTATAAAAAAAAATTTTCTTTTATTCGAGAAATTTCAATTAACGTTTAAAAACTGGAAAAATCCCGGAAAATTAGTTTATTTATATTATATTATTTTTTTAAACTCGTTTTACAATATTTTCACGATAGTTCAGCATACGAAAGGTGTTCTATTTGTAAGCTCAATTGTCTTTCTTTGTGAGAGAACGCATAATGGAGTAGAAAATAAAATAAAATAAAATGGCGGGAAAAAGTTTTAAATTTCAAGACCGCTTACCTCCTTTTAATATTAAGTTATAATTTTAAAACTTCGACCGAAGGTGGGCCTCCAGAAGCCAAAACAACGCTTCAAAGTATATATTTATAGATCAATTAGGAGTTCCGCAGTGGCCCCTTAAATCTTTTGTTTAGCTAGCCGGGAAAGGGTACTTGAAGCTATGTAGTTGCCATGTCGGCGTGTAAGCTTGGTCCAACGGCAAAGACCATGTGCTTGTAAACTACGCCTGGAGCGAGAGGGGAATGGTTCGAACCCGGCTGTGGTCGATTTTTAATTTTTTCTTTTTTTTTTTCTTCATTATTTATTTTACATTATATTATTTATTTAATGTATTTTTCGATGAATAAAAGGATGCTAAGTATAAAAAATATTTTTTTTTGTTAGGGACATTTCATATAATGTTTAAAAGCTGGAAAAATCCCGGAAAATTATTTTATTATTATCATATTATTTTTTTAAACTCGTTTTACAATATTTTCACGATAGTTCAGCATACGAAAGGTGTTCTATTTGTAAGCTCAATTGTCTTTCTTTGTGAAAGAACGCATAATGGAGTAGAAAATAAAATAAAATAAAATGGCGGGAAAAAGTTTCAAATTTCAAGACCGCTTAACTCCCTTTAATATTAAGTTATAATTTTAAAACTCCGACCGAAGGTGGGCCTCCACAAGCCAAAACAACCCTTCAAAGTATATATTTATAGATCAATTAGGGGTTCCGCAGTGGCCCCTTAAATCTTTTGTTTAGCTAGCTGGGAAAGGATACTTGAAGCTATGTAGTTGCCATGTCGGCGTGTAAGCGTGGTCCAACGGCTAAGACCATGTGCTAGTGAATTACGCCTGGAGCGAGAGGGGAATGGTTCGAACCCGGCTGCGGTCGATTTTTTAAATTTTTCCTTTTTTTTTCTTTATTGTTTATTTTACATTATATTATTTATTTAATGTGTTTTTCGATAAATTGAATGATCCTATGTATAAAAAATAATTTTCTTTTATTCGAGAAATTTCAATTAACGCCTAAAAACTGGAAAAATCCCGGAAAATTAGTTTATTTATATTATATTATTTTTTTAAACTCGTTTTACAATATTTTCACGATAGTTCAGCATACGAAAGGTGTTCTATTTGTAAGCTCAATTGTCTTTCTTTGTGAGAGAACGCATAATGGAGTAGAAAATAAAATAAAATAAAATGACGGGAAAAAGTTTCTGATTTCAAGACCGCTTTCCTCCCTTTAATATTAAGTTATAATTTTAAAACTTTGACCGAAGGTGGGCCTCCACAAGCCAAAACAACGCTTCAAAGTATATATTTATAGATCAATTAGGGGTTCCGCAGTGGCCCCTTAAATCTTTTGTTTAGCTAGCCGGGAAAGGGTACTTGAAGCTATGTAGTTGCCATGTCGGCGTGTAAGCTTGGTCCAACGGCAAAGACCATGTGCTTGTAAACTACGCCTGGGGCGAAAGGGGAATGGTTCGAACCCGGCTGTGGTCGATTTTTAAAATTTTTTCTTTTTTTTTCATATTTATTTATTTTACATTATATTATTTATTTAATGTATTTTTCGATGAATTAAAGGATGCTAAGTATAAAAAATAATTTTTTTTTGTTAGGGACATTTCATATAATGTTTAAAAGCTGGAAAAATCGCGGAAAATTAGTTTATTATTATCATATTATTTTTTTAAACTCGTTTTACAATATTTTCACGATAGTTTAGCATACGAAAGGTGTTCTATTTGTAAGCTCAATTGTCTTTCTTTGTGAAAGAACGCATTATGGAGTAGAAAATAAAATAAAATAAAATGGCGGGAAAAAGTTTCAAATTTCAAGACCGCTTAACTCCCTTTAATATTAAGTTATAATTTTAAAACTCCGACCGAAGGTGGGCCTCCACAAGCCAAAACTACCCTTCAAAGTATATATTTATAGATCAATTAGGGGTTCCGCAGTGGCCCCTTAAATCTTTTGTTTAGCTAGCCGGGAAAGGGTACTTGAAGCTATGTAGTTGCCATGTCGGCGTGTAAGCTTGGTCCAACGGCTAAGACCATGTGCTAGTGATGTACGTCTGGAGCGAGAAGGGAATGGTTCGAACCCGGCTGCGGTCGATTTTTTAAATTTTTCCTTTTTTTTTTCTTTATTGTTTATTTTACATTATATTATTTATTTAATGTGTTTTTCGATAAATTAAATGATCCTATGTATAAAAAATAATTTTCTTTTATTCGAGAAATTTCAATTAACGTTTAAAAACTGGAAAAATCCCGGAAAATTAGTTTATTTATATTATATTATTTTTTTAAACTCGTTTTACAATATTTTCACGATAGTTCAGCATACGAAAGGTGTTCTGTTTGTAAGCTCAATTGTCTTTCTTTGTGAAAGAACGCATAATGGAGTAGAAAATAAAATAAAATAAAATGGCGGGAAAAAGTTTCAAATTTCAAGACCGCTTAACTCCCTTTAATATTAAGTTATAATTTTAAAACTCCGACCGAAGGTGGGCCTCCACAAGCCAAAACAACCCTTCAAAGTATATATTTATAGATCAATTAGGGGTTCCGCAGTGGCCCCTTAAATCTTTTTTTTAGCTATCCGGGAGATAGTACTTAAAGCTATGTAGTTGCCCGATCGCCGTGTAAGCGTGGTCCAACGGCTAAGACCATGTGCTAGTGAATTACGCCTGGAGCGAGAGGGGAATGGTTCGAACCCGGCTGCGGTCGATTTTTTAAATTTTTCCTTTTATTTTCTTTATTGTTTATTTTACATTATATTATTTATTTAATGTGTTTTTCGATAAATTGAATGATCCTATGTATAAAAAAATAATTTTCTTTTATTCGAGAAATTTCAATTAATAATTAAAAACTGGAAAAATCCCGGAAAATTAGTTTATTTATATTATATTATTTTTTTAAACTCGTTTTACAATATTTTCACGATAGTTCAGCATACGAAAGGTGTTCTATTTGTAAGCTCAATTGTCTTTCTTTGTGAAAGAACGCATAATGGAGTAGAAAATAAAATAAAATAAAATGGCGGGAAAAAGTTTTAAATTTCAAGACCGCTTACCTCCCTTTAATATTAAGTTATAATTTTAAAACTTCGACCGAAGGTGGGCCTCCTGAAGCCAAAACAACGCTTCAAAGTATATATTTATAGATCAATTAGGGGTTCCGCAGTGGCCCCTTAAATCTTTTGTTTAGCTAGCCGGGAAAGGGTACTTGAAGCTATGTAGTTGCCATGTCGGCGTGTAAGCTTGGTCCAACGGCAAAGACCATGTGCTTGTAAACTACGCCTGGAGCGAGAGGGGAATGGTTCGAACCCGGCTGTGGTCGATTTTTAATTTTTTCTTTTTTTTTCTTCATTATTTATTTTATATTATATTATTTATTTAATGTATTTTTCGATGAATTAAAGGATGCTAAGTATAAAAAATATTTTTTTTTGTTAGGGACATTTCATATAATGTTTAAAAGCTGGAAAAATCCCGGAAAATTAGTTTATTATTATCATATTATTTTTTTAAACTCGTTTTACAATATTTTCACGATAGTTCAGCATACGAAAGGTGTTCTATTTGTAAGCTCAATTGTCTTTCTTTGTGAAAGAACGCATAATGGAGTAGAAAATAAAATAAAATAAAATGGCGGGAAAAAGTTTCAAATTTCAAGACCGCTTAACTCCCTTTAATATTAAGTTATAATTTTAAAACTCCGACCGAAGGTGGGCCTCCATAAGCCAAAACAACCCTTCAAAGTATATATTTATAGATCAATTAGGGGTTCCGCAGTGGCCCTTTAAATCTTTTTTTAGCTACACGGGAGAGAGTACTTGAAGCTATGTAGTTGCCCGATCGCCGTGTAAGCGTGGTCCAACGGCTAAGACCATGTGCTAGTGAATTACGCCTGGAGCGAGAGGGGAATGGTTCGAACCCGGCTGCGGTCGGTTTTTTAAATTTTTCCTTTTTTTTTCTTTATTGTTTATTTTACATTATATTATTTATTTAATGTGTTTTTCGATAAATTAAATTATCCTATGTATAAAAAATAATTTTCTTTTATTCGAGAAATTTCAATTAACGCTTAAAAACTGGAAAAATCCCGGAAAATTAGTTTATTTATATTATATTATTTTTTTAAACTCGTTTTACAATATTTTCATGATAGTTCAGCATACGAAAGGTGTTCTATTTGTAAGCTCAATTGTCTTTCTTTGTGAAAGAACGCATAATGGAGTAGAAAATAAAATAAAATAAAATGGCGGGAAAAAGTTTCAAATTTCAAGACCGATTAACTCCCTTTAATATTAAGTTATAATTTTAAAACTCCGACCGAAGGTGGGCCTCCACAAGCCAAAACTACCCTTCAAAGTATATATTTATAGATCAATTAGGTGTTCCGCAGTGGCCCCTTAAATCTTTTTTTTAGCTACCCGGGAGAGAGTACTTGAAGCTATGTAGTTGCCGAAATTTTCGTTCTTATTATTTAACATTATATTATTTATTTAATGTGTTTTTCGATAAATTAAAGGATGCTATGTATAAAAAATAATTTTTTTGTTACGGAAATTTCAAACAACGTTTAAAAACTGGAAAATTAGTTTACTCTTATTATATTATTTTTTTAAACTCGTTTTACAATATTTTCACGATAGTTTAGCATAGGAAATGTGTCCTATGTGTAAAATCAGTTGACTTTCTTTGTGAAAGAACGCATAATGGAGTAAAAAATAAACTAAAATAAAATGGCGGGGAAAATTTTCAAACTTCAAGACCGCTTAACTCCCTTTAATACTAAGTTATAATTTTAAAACTTCGGCAGAAGGTGGGCCTCAACAAGCCGAAACAACCCTCCAAGCTATATTTTTATAGAACAATTAGGGGGGTCGCTATGGCTCCTTAAATCTTTTGTTTAGCTAGCCGGGAGAGGGTACTTGAAGCTATGTAGTAGCACGAACGCCTTGTAAGCGTGGTTCAACGGCTAAGACCATATGATTGTGAATTTCATCTGTAGCGAGAGGGGAGGAGTTCGAACCCGGCTGGTGTTGACTTTTAAATTTTTTTCTTTATTGTTTATTTTACATTATATTATTTACTTAATGTATTTTTCGATAAATTAAAGGATTCTATGTATAAAAAATAATTTTTTTTTTGTTAGGGAAATTTCAAATAATGTTTAAAAACTGGAAATATCCCGGAAAATTAGTTTATTTATATTATATTATTTTTTTTAACTCGTTTTACAATATTTTCACGATAGTTTAGCGTACGAAAGGTGTCCTATGTATAAAATCAGTTGACTTTCTTCGTAAAAGAACGTATAATGGAATAAAAAATAAAATAAAATAAAATGGCTGGGAAAAGTTTGAAATTTCAAAACCGTTTAACTCCCTTTAATATTAAGCTATAATTTTCAAATTCGGGCCGAAAATTGGTCTCTATGAGCTGAACCAAACTATCAAAGGAAATTTTTTATAGATAAATTAGGGGTTCCGCAGTGGCACCTTGAATCTTTTGTTCAACTAGCCGGGACAGGGTACTTGAAGCTATGCAGCAGCACGATCCCCGTATAAACATGGTCCAACGGCTAAGACAATGTGCTTTTGAATTACGCCTGGAGAGAGGGGAATGGTTCGAACCTGGCTGTGGTCGATTTTTAAAAGTTTTTTTTTCTTCATTATTTATTTTACATTATATTATTTATTTAATGTATTTTTCGATAAATTAAAGGATCCTACGTATAAAAAATAATTTTCTTTTATTCGAGAAATTTCAATTAACGCTTAAAAACTGGAAAAATCCCGGAAAATTTGTTTATTTATATTACATTATTTTTTTAAACTCGTTTTTCAATATTTTCACGATAGTTTAGCATACGAAAGGTGTTCTATGTGTAAACTCAATTGTCTTTCTTTCTGAAAGAACGCATAAAGGAGTAAAAAATAAAATAAAATTAAATGCCGGATAAATGTTTCAAATTTCTAGACCGCATAACCATATATGGCAGCGTTACTTTTAAAAAGTAACGAGTAAAAGTACAAGTATTTTTAAAAAAAGTAACGAGTAAAAAGTTCTGATTTTAAAAAGTAACGAGTAAAAAGTAGAAGTAAAAGTACAAGTAGTGAACAAAAAAAGTAACGATTTAAAAGTACATTTCTAGGAAATCGAAAATTCAAAGTAACCTAAACTTTTATTGAATAATATTCTTATGTTCTTTAATGTTTTTGCAAAATTGTTGCTATTTATTTAATTATTTTTAATTTTGAATGTTATGGAAGTTAATTTATTTTTAAATTCGGAAGAATATTATAATATAATTTTATAATAAAATCGTATAATATAATTTTAATATAAAACTTTTTATGGATTTGCACGAAAAGGAAATTTTATCAATTGATTTTAATTCTTAGTTTATTATTTTTATTTGTTTGAATTAATATTGATTTAAAATTGTTTTACTCTTTAGAAACGCGGTTTAAAAGCACAAACGTAAACAAAGCAAACACGGCGTTTCAGATAGCTTTATGATCCGTGAGCTAGTAAAAAATAATTGAATCTGCAGTATAAGTTGAAACCGAAGGTATTTAAACACGAAGTTAGCTGTGAATGCATATATATTGCACATTAATTTTATAAGTAAAAAATAAACATAAATATTTTTCTATAATTTAATTTTTTTTTTTTTTTTTTTAAAGCTTACCGAGCTTTAGAAAAAAGTAACGATTTCATTCGATATTTCCGTTACAAATACTTGTACTTTTTCCCTAATAAAGTAACGAAAGTACAAGTAAAAGTACTAAATTTAAAAAGTAACGAAGTACAAGTAAAAGTACGTACTTTTTACTTGTACCGGCGGTACAAGTAACGAAAGTAAAAGTACTGCCATATATGCGCATAACTCCCTTTAATATTAAGTTATAATTTTAAAACTCCGACCGAAGTAGGGCCACACCAAGCCTAAACGACCCTCCAAAGTATATTTTTATAGATCAATTAGGAGTTCTGCAGTGGCCCCTTAAATCTTTTGTTTAGCTTGCCGGGAGAGGGTACTTGAAGCTATGTAGTTGCACGAACGCCGTGTAAGCGTGGTCCAACAGCTAAGACCATATGATTGTGAATTACATATGGAGCGAGACGGGAAGGGTTCGAGCCCGGCTGTGTTCGATTTTTAAATTTTTTTCTTTTTTGTTTATTTTACATTATATTATTTATTTAAAATTTTTTTCGATAAATTAAAGGATCCTATGTATAAAAAATAATTTTTTCCTTGTTGGGGAAATTTCAAATAATGCTTAAAACTGGAAAAATGCCGGAAAATTAGTTTATTTATATTATATTATTTTTTTAAACTCGTTTTACGATATTTTCGCGATAGTTTAGCATATGAAAGGTGTTCTATAAATAAAATCAATTTTCTTTCTTTGTGAAAGAAGGCATAATGGAATAAAAAATAAAATAAAATAGAATGGGGTAAAAGTTTGAAATTTCAAAACCGCGTAACTCCTTTTAATATTAAGTTATAATTTTCAAACTCGGGCCGAAAGTTGACCTCTATGAGCTGAACCAAAGTATTAAAGGAAATTTTTTATTGATATTTTAGGGGCTCCGCAGTGTCCCCTTAAATCTTCTGTTTAGCTAACCGTGATAGGGTACTTGAAGCTGAGCTGTTGCTCGATACCCGTGTAAGCGTGGTCCAACGGCTAAGACCATGTGCTAGTGGCTTACGCTTGTAGCGAGGGGGTAAGGGTTCGAACCCTGGCTGCGGTCGATTTTTAAAATTTTTTCTTTTTCGTTTATTTTACATTATATTATTTATTTAATGTGTTTTTCGATAAATTAAAGGATCCTATGTATAAAAAATAATTTCTTTTTTGTTTGGGAAATCTTAAATAATACTTAAAAACTGGAAAAATCCCGGAAAATTAGTTTATTTATATCTTATTATTTTTTTTAACTAGTTTTACAATTTTTTCACGATAGTTCATCATAGCAAAGGTGTTCTATGCATAAAATCAATTGACTTTCTTCCTGAAAGAACCTATAATGGAATAAAAAATAAAATAAAATAAAATGGCGGGAAAAAGTTTGAAATTTCAAAACCGCGTAACTCCCTTTAATACAAAGCTATAATTTTCAAACTCGGGCCGAAAGTTGGCCTCTCTGAGCTGAACCAACCTACCAAAAGAAATTTTTTATAGATAAATTAGGGGTTCCGCAGTGGCCCCTTGAATCTTTTGTTCAACTAGCCGGGACAGGGTAATTGAAGCTATGCAGTAGCACGATCAAGTCCGTTGCCTGGATATTTTTCCGGGGGAGGGGGAATATGGTAAGAAGCAAGGACAGTTTGAGACATTCAAAGTAGGGGAAAAACATTGTAACAAATATTGTTTTTTCTGTTGTTTGCAAAAGTTAAACTAGTAATTGAAAAATATTACATAATAATTATTTTTCAATTAATATTGCATAATAACTATGTATAATCAATTTATAAACAAAGTTTACAAAGACATGCGACGGGGAATTGAAGAAAAATTTTCGATTACTTTTTTAGGACAAATCGGAATATCCCGAAATATGCTTAATAATGTTAGCCCTGTGAGCCTTTCTTCTTTAGTAGCATTTCTTGTAGCTGTTTTTACGCGTTTAAGAGTAGAAAAAGTTCTTTCTGCTGTTGCTGTGGTGATTGGCAACGTAGCCAATATTGATAACAAGCAATAAATGTTTGGGAAAAAGTCACATTCTTCCATTGCTGAAAGTGCCGTATCTGGTCTACTAAGGGGTTCACGCAGGTTCCACTTTGATGCCCATACTTCCATTTCTCCCATGAGGTTTTCGATGTCAATAAAATCTGCGTAGATTTGCATAAATTAATATGCTGAAAAACAATTGATTTCGGGGGAGGAGTCTAACCAAAGGAAAGATGAGCCTCAAGGTCAAGTGAAGTTGATGCACTAGCGGTACTGGGAAAAAGTTTGATTCGACAGTTTTTTTTTTTTTTTTTTTTTTTTTTTTAACTGAGAGGCTCAAAGACTAAAAAGTTTGAATTCCAGAATTTATGGGGAGGGGATTTGTCCCGACGGTCCTCCTCCCTGGCTACGGGCCTGGCTATCTGGGAAACATGATCCCAACAGTTTGGGCAGGTAAGCCGTCCGAAGTTTTTATCCCTCTGTGATAATTTCACTTTTCGACTATTTCGCCATATTTTGAGAACTTTTCAAGCTAATTGAAAAAATTTTACACACATTTTTTAAATTTATTTATCCGAAAAAAAAATTCCATTCAAAAAATAACTTTTAGTATTTATTTATTTAACTATTATCTGTTTTAAAAACTGTCGAAAATTTTTGAACTATTAGATAAACAGTTTTTTACATCATTTCATAGAATATAATTTTTACATTGCAAAATTTGAACGAAATCAGTCGAACAGTTCCTAACAAATCGAATTTTCTATACTTAATTGTAAGATGTAAAAGAGGGTGTTTAATAAAAAGGTGTTAGTAATAAAACAGAATATAAGGGTTAAAAATGTAAGTTGGGGTTAATAATAAATAAGGGTTAATGTAATAAGGGTTAAAAATTACACAAATGATATTACACAAATGATATTACACTATGAAGCGTATGTAACAATTGAATTAAAATTCACACAAAACAAACAAAATAATAAGAAATTATTAAAAAAAAATTAACAATTAATGCTACAAAACGATTAATAACCATAAAAGCAGGCTAACTATAAATAACTAGCAAAAAAAATTAACAGTCCTGCTTAAACTAACATCTTACAACCTAATATAAATTATTTGTCATCTAATCTGCAACAACAGAAATCACACTGATGTTACTTTAAGTAGAATTGCGCGTATAACTGAGACATTGCAAAACGTTTTTTTTTTTTTTTTCAATTTAAATAAGGAGTTTTGAGTTGATTGTATTTAGTATTATTATTTTCCCAATAATCACGGTCATAGACGTACGTCTATGACCTCATTAAACAATTTTTTTTAGAAAAAATGGCACGTTGGTGTATAAAGGCAAAGAATATATAAGAGAAGAATATATATATATGTGACAGCCTGGCGAACCCATAGAGTTGAGAACCCTACTATTTGAACTCTATGGGTGAACTCTGTTGGCGAACCACCTTCAATGAATTGGCATTTTCACGAGTCCTCATAGCCTACTTTGTGAAAGAGAGGAAATCATGGAAAGGAACCATTTGTTGGGATGCAGGATGATTTGTTGGGAGGTGTTTTGCTAACTAAAATTTCAAATACTAAAAGAATGAAGTTACATAAGTATTTCTCCATTTAGCAATTCCAGTGAAAAAAGAAGGGGGGGAAATATGTGTAAATTTGTTGAAGTAAGTAATTTGAATATTTTTAAATTTTGTTCTATATTGTGCCAATTATTACAAGAAATGTCCACTTAAAAATTGAACAATTTTAATATTATAAGGGAAAAAATTTTTAAGTTGAAATTTCCACTCAGATCAAATGTAAATATATAACTTAATAATTATGTAGTGTGGTTTTTATTATATAATTTCAGAATATAAATAAGGAATGATAATTGTGAAATTACAAATGGCTTAAGTTACACATTTAAAATATATATATATTACAAACTAACAAATTAAATTGAGATTTTGATAAAATAAGCCCAGTTTTTTAGAAAAAAATTAAGAGTACATTTTAAAATTAAAGACTTGAAAATTATTAATGATAAAAAATTTGTCAGAAATCACATTGTATGAATAAAAGAAAAATATATCAATAAAAGTTGCAATAAAATACATTTCCTAATTAAGTTTGAAATATTCAAAAAAATCAGCTGAACATAGATATACTTCGGAGTAAGGAGGAGAAAAATGAAAGGTAGCAGAATTCGTTAATATTAATTCGTTATTTAGTATTTCTGTATTGCTAAGTAAATAAGGCATGGAATGACATAAAACTATTGTTCTTGTTTTACTGCTTCACAACAATACAGAAAATTAAGTAAAATTATATCGCCGAATTATTCTACTACCATTCATATCTTCCTCTTGCTTACTCCAAAAAAATAAAAAGCAATGCAAAATAATATCAGAAAATACAAAATCTAATATTATATAGCATCAAAACTAACGCAAAGTAATATTATGGCGAACGCTAGATAATATTAGTTTGCATAGAATCTAATATTATATAATGCAGAGCAAACAGCGACCTCTTGTATCTTTCTAATATTAGAAGTTGTGCAAGATAACGTTAGATTTTGCCGATTTTCTGATGTTATCTAATGTTAGGTGCTACTTGGGTTGTGGATTAGTTTTTGTCACAGTCTCAATCAAAATTTTAAATAATTTGTTGTACTCATTTGTAGTACCTCTGAATTATTCCTGATTTTACCGAATAAAAGCAGTACACAATAATTTATAAGCATCACTGTGTAACCAAGAAGAATATTCATCATTTTTCGAAACTTTTTCTGAAACTAAGAAAACAATTCTATCATATATTGCTCCCACTGCAATAATTGTAAATCTACTCCACACTACTAAATCTCTTTTTCGTAGCAACTTTAAGCAAAGCATTGCTTGCATTAAAGGTAAATCAGTGTATAACTTTTTATCTGTAACAGCATCGTGAAACATTTGCGTATGTACTTTTCACCCAGGGGCCCGGGAAAATATTCGAAACGAAGGAACTTTTGGCAAGAAATGGGTGACACCTTTTAGTTGATTCCACGAGAGTAGAGTCTCACTAATTTCTTTTTATTTTTTAGTTTCTGACATTAGACAGCGAATACTTTTATTATATCCTAAATTTGAATTTGTATTCATTGGAGAAAAATATTGTTAAATGCCTCTAATATTTCGTTGCGATGGAATGCTATTTACACATCTTTAATTACAAACGAATTTTTAATTCCTTTAACTTTTCCGATATAAGCAAAACTGCTCTATTTTCATTATTAAGAATACGAAAATAAAATCTGCTCGCCTTTGTGAAGTCGTCGGTTTATGCATAGCAAGTCCAGTAGTACGTACAGTGCGCAGTACAGTGCGCTACTACGTAGTACAGTGCGCAAAGTAAATAACGGACTACCCTGAATAACTTTTGATCTAATGATTCGATCTTCACGCTCTAAGACTCAATCTTAATGGTTAGAAGGGGTGATTTCAAATATGCTTATTAATTAGTGCAGACGAAATTTTAAGTAGCAAAATCAGACACAAAAAGTATTTTTTCTTAATAAACCTTCCTTTATTTTTTTGGTTTTCTGACCCCCAAAATATAGGAGATAGCCTCAATCTGGAAAATATGGTCCCATTAGTTTGATCAGGAAAGCTGTCCAAAATTTGGAGCTCTCAATGTTAATTTTACTTTTTGCGTATTATGCGACCCACAAAAAGAACAGTGACAACGCTCAGTTACGCGCAACATCACATTTGTTGAGCTTACTAATCTCCTGGCCAACGTTAGATAACAGTGTCAAAAGAAATTGATTACAACTGTAACTGTCTTGTTTTCCTTGAATTGATTTTGTACCCGTAACCATAGCTATTGTTTGCTTTTGCTTATTTGATTGTAAATATGTTTTTTTTTATACGAGTCGTCTAAAACTTTATAAAGATTTGATTAAATATTTTTAAAAATGCCTAGAGGTAGGTGCTTGCGTTTTTTTTATTCTCCAACTGGCAGAAAATGTTTAATAGTAAACTTTTCCATCGCTTTTTTTTCTTACAGTGTAAGAAATTTAACAGAAAAATTTTAATTCAGTTCACCTGAACTTTTTTAGTTAAAAAGTAAAGACAAATGCTCTAAAACTTAATTTATTATCAAGAATTGATATAAAATGAAAAAAATTTACGTTATGTTATTTTCTACTGTGATATTTTTTTTAAAATGGAAGCTTTTATTCCCCAAAAAAACTTCGTATCAACTTATGTTGACACTTTATTTCATCTAAATCAAAATTTAAGTCATTTCTATAAATATTATTATTTATCGGTAATTGTTGTAAGCCATAAATTATCCACGTGTTGTGATTTAATGAATTATTATAAATAAAAACAAACTCCCATTAATCTGGGCTAAACTACGGTCATGCGCAGATATCTGCGTTACTGTTACCGCAAAATTTTTCTGTGGGGTTAAACATATTTATTATTAATATTTGTGTAAAACTATCATTTTATCTTTGCTTTTAAAAGCTCATTTACTTTACTAAGGTAAAACTTTTGAGTACTGTGGTTTTGTTATATTTACATAGTAAATGTTTTTATGCTTTAAGTTCGTCGATTTCTAGAGCCTAATTAAGGGACTAAATTTTTTTATTTAAGATTAGTAATTGATTAATAAAACCCAATTTTGCATAATTCTGGAAATTTAGAATAAAACCTAAATTAATGTATAAGCTTTATATTTGAGCAGTTGCATCTATTAGAGTAAAGTTGTATTGATTTTCATTTTCACAAGGCATGAATGTTTTCTTGTAATTGATATTTAAGCCTACATGCAAGTAGCTCCAGAAATGTTCACATTTTAATTTATCTAGAAAATCCTCTTAATAAAATAAGATAATATAGTCTAATTAATAATTCAGTAAAAGTTATTTGATTAGGGACAAATACTGTAGGAATGGTTATAACAAAAAATGCATGATTTAAATGAACTGTAGAAAATCAAGCCTTTTTACAGTAAAGGTGTAAAATATAAATCTGATACATTTATGTGGAGTACTGATGCAAAGAATTTAATCTACTTACAATTATTGTTGTTACAGGAATTTGAAAGATAAAGGGGTATTTTTATTTTTTTCTGCTTAAAGCTGGTCCCAACTCCTAATTTAAAATATTAATCCTTTTTATATTTATATGTAAGGTAAATATTTTATGACTAGGGAAAGAAAATAAAAATACAGTTAGCAATTGATTTATCAATAAATGGATAAAGAATTAAAATTTTATATCTTTTTCTTTTTTAAAGTTCCAAGTCTAGAGATATGTTCCAAAACTAAAGACATGCCTTCTTTTTCATATGTATTTGTGCCTATATATATGTATATATGCTGATTTGATCACTTAAAATAACACTAAGGAAAGGATATAGCTTTTATATATGATAATTTTATGATGTATTTCTTTTATGTTAAAAAAGAAAAAAAAATTTAAATTCTGTAAATAACTTTACACAGTTATAAAATTATTCTAAAGTATTTTTTTAGATTAAAAACAAATATGAAAAAAAAAACTATATTCTCATAAAATAATATAAAATAAGAATAGAAGTTTTAATTGCTATAATGAAAGTTTTTGTTACAATTCATTTCTTGCTAAAAACACAAGTATGCTGCAACAGATTTTGGGATTGAAAGTTCAAAGTTTTATTGTGACAGCAACTGTTTTGTCCAATAATGAAGTTATTTTATTAGAGATTCAATTTCATTGAAAGTTCAAATTTTTATTGTGACAGGAACTCTTTTGTTGTGAAGTTATTTTATTAGAAAATCAATTTTATTGAAAGTTCAAATTTTTATTGTGACAGCAACTGTTTTGCCCGATAGTGAAGTTATTTTATTAGAAAATCAATTTCATTGAAAATGCAAGTTTTTATTGTGACAGCAACTGTTTTGTCCGTTAGTGAAGTTATTTTATTAGAAAATCAATGTCATTGAAAGTTCGAATTTTGATTGTGGCTGTTACTGTCCTGTCCATTAATGAAGTTATTTTATTAGAAAATAAATTTTATTGGCTTATAAGCCATTATAATTTATTTAGCTCAAATGTTTGGTCACTTGAGCTAGCTAAATGAGTGATACTTAATCAGCAGAGAGATCAGTGCGGGTATGTGTCATTGAAAGCTTCTCTCTTTGATAAATGGGAAATTTTTAGTTTTAACAAACTAGCTGTGGCGAGCAGTTAAGTTAGAAAAGTTTTTTTTTTTTTCAATTCAATTATTGTTAGATTTTATTTTATAATTCCTAGTAGTCATAGCTGTCAAATCTACTAGATTTTCCTGTAGACTACTGGATTTTGCCAGTAAGTAAATGGATTTTCTATAAAATTTGTTTTTATACACTGGAAGGCTCTGCTATATTCTGAAACAAAAAACCTTGTAGTTTGATAGCTGAGAATACACATAATACCTACATTTAGTCAGGCTAAACAGAGGTCAATCCAGGTGGGTATTAAGGCCATTCTGTGGCCCTTTCACAAAATGTTTATTTCTAAAAATGTTCCTCTTTATAAGTAAAGTTGAAAACTGACAGAGCATAGGTGTACGACTATTTATCTAGAAGGTGTAGTGGATCGTTAATATTTACCTTTAATTTTAAATACAAGTTATGGTAGAGAAGTCTAGCAAATATTTAAATCGGATTTCTAAAGCTAAAATTGCTGGACTTAGAGATGAGTTCTATGAGCTGAAATTTAACCTTGCTGAAGATGCTATTACATTTCTGGTTTGTTACAAATTCACTCGAAGAATATAATAGAGTAGTATAAGTTTTATATCAGTAAGATCGTAATAGAAATTTTTGGAATTTTTTTATATAGTGGACTAAATTTACTACCAAATCTATAGTATGTTCAACGAGAACTGATAGTGGAAGTAAACATAAGGGTTGCTATTTGATCGGCAACAGTTTCTTCGCTGAATCGGCAATTTCGTTTGAATCGACAGAGCTTTCATTTTTACAGAAAAACGAAAATGATATTCGGTTTTTGATACCCTAAAGTTAGATAAGAAAGCGCAAAATTAAAATATTTACATGTAAATACGTTTCTAATTGTTTCAGTAAACACATAATTTTATTTTGAGAATAGTTTTATTGTATTTTTTAAGTTAAAATTAAATTACTTTTATTATATTTTGCTTAAATATCTATGCTAAACAACTTTTATAATTTCATCGTAAAAGTCGTATAGAATTGAAAGAATATGTTTAAAAAAATACTCTTTATTTTCATAATTATAATTTTTTTTTTATTTATTAAAAGTTGATTAATATTTAAAATAGTTTTATATTTCATCGATTGATTTAAAAATATATTTGAAGGAACTGCATTTGTATTAAACTGTTATCGTTATTTTTCTAAGGGAAGTATGTGTGAAGCCTAATTTTTTTAACACGGAATAAAATGTCGTTCTTTTAAAGTTTGGTAAATTAGAATCATCGTCCACAGCTTTGAGAACTTTGTTGAATTTCGTTACGACGGAAAAAATCATGAACTTTCCTTCTTACAGCTTTTTTGTCGTATTCGTCAATGTCATCCAAAAGAGTTTTACGAGATTTAGTCTTCTTCGGTGATCCCTTTTATATTCTTTAATAATTCTGAAAACTGAAGCTGTGCTAACTCCCGATGCAGAAGCCGCATGGTCAGCCACATCAATGATTGGAACATCTGGTTTTGAATGCACTTCTGTTTTATAAATGTTCAATATTATTTCTGTCTCAGCTTTACTTATGTAAGATTTCTTCTTCCGTTTTTTAGGAGGACTTAAATCTATCAGCTTGACTGATAGGCACTATTTGTCATTAATCCAGCGCCAAGCAGACAATGATATTGCGCCAAATAGCACGCCGCTTTGTTTTATTATCCTCTTTTTGAAAAGGAGATGTTTTCCCCTTTACCATGACGATTTTTGCTGCATATTATGCAAAAGAGTGAATTTCACAGTGTTCTATTCAACGTTTTCACAATTTATTCAACCACAATCCATTTTGGCGTACCGTCGGTCCGTAACGTATGATAGTGCGAATCATTTAACATGTTTGATGAAATACTTGAGAGTCCGTATGTGCGTCCACTGAACTGGGTTCGGTGAGTTCATTGCACCCTCATGTGCAACTCTGCGGCATTTTGCAAGATATTCTCAATTTCAGGCTTCATTTTCTACTTTCTAAAATCAAACCAAAAAATCTTTCAATCTTTTTATGTTGACTAATATAATCAAAAGAATAGTCTTTGAAATAAGTTATTTTGCATTTTGTTAATGTGTATAGTGCTTTTAAAAATGTTTTTTGAGTGCTTAAAAGGTGCCTATTTTTTGTTGAAAGATTTGGCTATGCACCCTGATCAAGAAAAGAGTTCTTTGGCAGAAGCTAGTTGATTTATCATGATTATGTTAGATCTTTGAAAATTATTTTGCATTTTGTTAATGTATATAGTGCTTAAAAATATTTTTTGAGTGCTCAAAAAGTACTTTAAAGGTGCTTATTTTTTGTTGAGAGATTTATCTATGCACCCTGTAGCCTGTTAATTGAGCCTATATCATTTTAAATGCAATTATTTAATATGTATTTTTTTATTTATCTATGACAAATCTGTTTTGTACCCTAAATTACAATTTTTATTATAAATATATATATTTTTAGGTCCATCTGATTCATCCTCCCAAATTAAGACTAAAGTTAAGAAGACTGGTACCCCTAAAGTTGGACGAAAAGGCAAAGCAACAGAGTCTCCTAAAAAAGCAGCTGTAAAAAGGCTTGTTGTAAAGTCTCCTGTAAAAAAGCTTGTAAAAGCTCTTTCTACCCGAAAAAATTTAAACAGTTCTGCAAAATCTGAAAAAAATAATTTGTTGAAGCTTAAAAAAGAAAATGCTTCAAAAAAAGTAAAGAAAAAGGATACTACAAAGGAGAAGCCCAAAGTTAAAAATGATGCAAGTGAAGTGAAAAATTTAACAAAATCTGTAAAAAAGCAAGACAAAACTATTAAACAAGAGAAAAAGACAAATAGTGAGAAAAATAATTCAAAAAAGCTTGAGGCTAATCAAGTTGTCAAACGGGGAAGGAAACGAAAAATAGATGAGACCAAGTCTATTAACTCATCTGAAAAAAGTATACTCAACACTGCTGTAAAAGAGAAAGAGATGAACAAAAAAATTAAAGTTGGGAGTGAGCAAAGTGAGAATTTGCACAGTGAAAAAGAGGAACTTAATTCTTCAAAATCTAGTGGTACTAGTAAATTGATCGTTGAACAAAGTCAAAAGTCTGGCAAAAGAGTTACACGCACGTTACAGAAAAGGGACACTAGTAAATATGAGGACCAACAGTTTTCAACTGAACTTTCAAAACAGAAAGCACAAAAGGATACCGGTGATAAACCTGGTATGCGTAAAACTAGGTTAACTCGAGAAAAGGATAAAGCTAGTGAGGAAATTTTAGCTGAATTAGCTGCAATTAAGGCTGGTACAACTGCAAAATCAATTGAAAATCTAAATGAGAATAAAAGTATAGAAGAATTTTCAAATAAAAGTGGTTCCGAAAAAAATATTGTAACCCGTAAAACTCGACAAACGTTAAACAAAGGTGAAGAAAACATTACTGTTGTACCACAGGAGACAAAAATGATTGAAACAAAATCAACAGAAAAAAAATCTGCTATAAAGGTACCCGTGATAAGAGAATTTGAAAAAAATTCCGCTGAAAAGCAGGGTGAGTCTAACATTCGTAATAACAGGTCTCTTAGGAGTACCTTGAGGAACTTAAAAGAATCTGATAATGAAAATAGTACTGATAATATATCAGTTTCTGCAGAAAACACCACTGTTGTGCAAGGAGAAACAAAATTAAATGAAACTAAATCGGAAGAACAATCTGTTGCAAAAGTATCTGTAATAAAAGAGGCTGAAAAAATATTTACTGAACAGAAACCCACTGAACCCAGTGTACGGAAAATCAGATCCCTGAGACTTTTAAAAGCATCTGAAAATGAAGATAGTTCAGATAGTGCATCGGCATCTGAGTTTTCTGAAAACGATTCTTCGTCTAACTTAGAAATTAAACGAGAGTCACGGAAAAGAAAACAGTTATTAAAACCAGTTGAATCAATTTTATTAAAAAGTACAAATGATGGAAAGGTTGCGAAAAATGAAACTGTTGAAGTTGAAATGCATGCAACCATTCAAGCACCTAATAGTTATTATAATGAATCTTCTAAGAATATCAGTGGTTGTAAAACCAGATCAACTGCTAAGCAAATCACGAACGAAGCCTGTAACTCAGAAAATGAAAAATTTATAGATAAGGTCTCTTCAAGTCAAGACGTGAGCTCTAACATTTCTGTTGATTTATCTGAAAGAAATGAATCTACTGCAGAAAATGTTGAAAACAACAATACTAATTCTGCTAGCTTGGTCCAAGCGGAATTAAAAGACTTTTCAGATTCTGATAGACTTAGTCATGACCAAATCTCAAGTGATAATTGTCAGGGGGTATTACGTGAAATTAGTTCTGATCAAGCAGATGCTCATATTCTAGAAATATCTGAACCTTCTGATGCTATCAAGATTGAAACTGGTGTAAAAGATACTAAAGAACTGTCAAGTGTGTTGTGTGAAAAACTAGAAACCGATGCATTGGAAATAATTCCAGCTGAAATTATCCTAAATGATACTTCAGAGATGAACACCACAAAAACATCAACTGAAACACAGAGCACTATTTCCTCATGTGAAACAGAAAAAAGCTCTAAATTAGAGAAATGTAATACAGATGGTGATACATTAGTGAATGATTCTTTAGACACACCAACTGAAATGCCGCATGCAAATGCTGTTATTCCAGATGTAGCTGAAAGTGACTTAAAATTGGAGAATTCTTCAAAAATTCAATGTGAAACCACTGTTACACTAAGTGATGGAAAAGTTAACTTAAATCCAAACAATTATGCTCTCATATCTTTTGAGCATATGAATAATACATCAGAGAAAGACACTTCAGAAACTTGTACTGCAATGCAGTGTGAAACTGCTGTAAGTAATACAGAAAGCAGTTTGGATGAAAGTAAAAATACATCTGTGAATTTTAATCCGGAGCAATTAAAATCTTCAGAAAATATTGCGTACAAAGAGAGTAAGTTATCTGTAGAAATAAAGCCGTTGGAGTGTGACAATGGTTTTTCCAAAAATATTGCACAAAATTCTAGTCTAAGAAGTAAGGATACATCTTCAGAACATGTGATAAGAAACTATGTCAACATTACACTTACGATAGATCGGGGTTACAGTTCTGATGAAGCAATTCATGGTGTTAAAACCACGGATAGTCTTCAAGAAAATTCTGAGAGCGATTGTTTATTGCTTGATTGTTCTACTTCCCGTGTAGAGAAAATTTCTCTTGGTGAATCAAACCACGAAGCAAAATCCCCTGTAAGTAAAATTGAAGAAAACCATTCAGAGATAATTTCATCCCCGAGTAAAAACTCTCCTGACAGAGATGATCAAAAAGAGTGTTCTGAAACAGAAAGGGATACTGATATTCAGAAAGAACAGGAAAGTAATTGTACTTTAAAAAAAGATTTACTTTCCCAGCAGGAAAAGGTTCCTCCTTCAAAAACATTTCAAGCAGAATGTACAGATATGATTGATAATATTTCTATTCAGAAGCCAACACTTTGCAGAGAGGAAACAAATTTTAGTTCTGAAAACTTGGCAGAAAATTCTGAAACTTTAAAAGTGGTTGAAATTAATAAAGAGCATTATTTGAAATTGTCCCCTGACGATGATGAAAAGGAAAACCTAAGTAACACTATCTCTGGAAGCGAAGACTCGGGTGAATTAAAATCAAAAAATATTCAAGAAATTAAAAGATCGGAAATGGAATATTCTACAGCTACTTCAAAAGTTTCAGGTGATGATGTTGGTAACATTAGTTCACCTAAATTTGATTCCCAAAATGCAGAAAATGTAGTGAAAGAAAAATGTGTTGATTTTCAAACATTTTCAAAGGAAACTGATGTTGAAATGGAAGCATGTTTTTCAGCTTCTTATGTTGAGAAGAGTGTACAAAAAATTTTTACTGAAGAAACTCCACCAGAAGTTTTAAGTGAAAATAGTAATTTGGTTACTGACTCCACCTATCAGGATTCCCTTGATGACAATTTAACTCCTACCTCAAGCTCTGAAATTGTGAAAGTAAATTTAGTTGAAGACATCACTTTGAATCAACCTTGTGAGAAAGAAATTCAAAATGTCTCTTTTGCTAGTCTTGAAAGTTCAGAAAATGAAGCTGAAATTGAAAGAAAACTTGTGGAGGAATCCGAAACTGACTCGTCAAATATTGTAAAAGATGACACAAACCTATCCGTAAAAGATGATACCCTTCCTAGTTTTCTTGATCCTACAAGTGATAATTTAATTTCTGATGCTGCATATGAAACAAGTGCTGATATAAGCCTTGATACCAAAGAACAAATTGAACAACAAACTGATTGTGAAGTTCAAAGCTTAGAAAACACAAACATTTCTTTAGAAACGGAATCATCTCAATTAGAATATTCCCAAAATAATGAAAGTGATGCTGATGAAATTAAAAATGATAGTAATGCAGCTGAAGAAAATGACCTGACATCACAGCCTAATGATAATGAATCAACAATTCAATTATTAGATGTTAGTTTAGACAAAACAAGTGATTATGAATCGAACAATATGAAGGGAGAAACGTCACCTGGAAGCTTAGATACTTGTGAAGTAGGTTCAAAAAGTGACGAAACTTCAAAAGAGAAATTGAATGTAACTTCTTTTTCTTGTATATCTAACAAAAATGATGATGAAAGTCGAGACAAAAATGTTAGTCTTCAAACCAACAATTTTGAGAAATTGAATGAAACGGCAGACTCCTCCATTAAGACTACCAGCGTTCATGATGGCAAAAAAGATTCTTTTACAAAAGAAATTAATTCGACAGAAATAATTCAAACAGTAAATATATCTTTCGTGCCACCAAACCAAAAAGAAGACTCTATTGATGATTTTTCAGACAATGATAAAGAAAAAATTGAATCTGGAACAAAATCTCAGAATTGCACTGGTTTCGACCAGAATACAATAAAATGCAGCTTGGTGGATGAGAATAATTCTTTATTTGATGAAAATGAAGAAAGAGTTGAAAAGGATATATTAAAGGAATCGCATAACTCTTTAGAAACTTCTAGAAATAATCTTAATGTCATCCCTATAACAGTAGAAACATCTACAGATGTGAACTTTCAGCTTTCTCGTGATAATGATTCTACATCAGCTGCAGTATTAATTGAAAAAGAAAATGTTTCAATTGCAGCATTTGCAGGTAGTGATGATAAAAATGAAAAAGCAAGGTCTGTAATCGAACACTTCGGAAGTATTGGAAATCTTAATGTCATCCCTATACCCATAGAAACATCTACAGATGTGGACTTTCAGCTTTCTTGTGATAATGATTCTACATCTGCAGTATTAATTGAGAAAGAAAATGTTTCAATTGGAGCATTTGCGGGTAGTGATGATAAAAATAAGAAAGAAAGTTCTGTAATCGAAGCTTTAATAGATACTGGTGATAAAAATCGAAAAATACTCGATGAAGTTTCAGGAGAATTTGTTGATATTGATTCCCTTTCAAATATTGTATGTTCCTCTAATGAAAGAATCAGCAGACCTGTGGAACTACTCTCTAGCAAAGAACCAATTTCCAACGAAGATTCAACAAATCATAAAAGTGTGAAAAGGAAACATGATGATTCTGATGGTGATATTGTTACATTAATGACTAAAAGTGTCAAGTTAGGTATTGAAAGTGATAAACCTAAAACTGGAGAGACTGATATTGGTGTAGTTGCTCTAAAATCAGAGCAATCTCAATTGATTTCAAGTAACCCCAGAGTAGAACATACTAATGAACTTAGTAACTGTATTATGGTTGATCAAAGTAACAGAAATATTGCTGAATATAGTACTGTTCATAAAAATGCTAGTCCTAAAAATGTTTTAAGTGAAAAAGAAATAACTCTTAACTCAGAATGTGAGCAGAAAATAGAAACTGAACTGTCACATAACAAAAGCAACCTAGGAACAAATGAATCTACCTCTGACAGTTCTGTTTCCCAGTCTGAAAAAAATGTACCAATTGAAATTAGTGTTGCTAATCTTTCAGATTGTAGCAAGCCCGGTTCAAGTAAATCAACCGGCAAGAGGAAAGCTGCTGAGAGTGAGGTAAACTTTTAATTTTATATTTTAGTATAATAAAGTATGTATAATCTTTTCCTATTTAGGATAAGGTGGGATCTTATGGAGACCTCGTCTAGCTAGGAATAAGTCTCTTGTTCTACTGGATTTATGCCTTTATATCATTCTTAAACGATTTATATTAAAACAAAAATAAATTTAAAAAATCTGCATATGAATTCCAATCGTGTTCTTTGTCTCTCTATGTTAAGAAATCGTAAGGGCTGCTGTTTTGGGTGTTCAAATTTTGGCCCATTTTGTTTTAGCTGTGCAAAAACTATAGATTTTAGAAATTTTAAATTGCTAAGCTATGTGCACAGTGCATAAAAAAATAGACCACCTTGAATAACTTTTGATCTGATGACCGGATCTCACGCTCTAGCACACAATCTTAATGGTTTGAGGGGTGACCTCTAATTTGCTACTTTATTAGTGCAAGTGATATTTTCAGTTATGAATTCATAATCAAAAATATACATTCCCTGAATACCTTAGCTTACCTTTTTTAAACAGATTTGAATTTCTGACCCCCAAAATATATTGGTTAGCTGACGGTCCTAATAGTTTGCTCAGGATAGTGATCCAAAGTTTCAACCCATTTAATGTTAATTTTACTTTTTGTGTATTTTGCCATATCTCAAGAAGTTTTTAAGCGAGTTAAAAAAAAAATTTACCTAATTATTGAATTTGTTTGTCCAAATATGCAGAAAGTAATTTATAATAAAAATTTATTTTATTTAACAATAGTCTAAAAAATTTTGGTTTGTAAAGTATACAATTTTTTACATCATTTAAAATATGTAATTTTACATGGACAAAATACAAGATTTGAATGAACCTTGTCCAAGTTAGTAATTTGAACTGAAGTCTGGTGAATGATTCCTGAGAAATCGAATTTTAAAACTTAATTTCTCAGAAGCTATTTAACTGATTTCGCTCACATTTTGTATTTTGCCATGTGAAATTAAAGATCTTAGAATGATGTAAAAAATTGTATACTTTACAATTCAAAAATTTTTTGATTATTAAATAAAATAATAAATATTTTACTAAAATTTGATTTTTGCATGGAATTATCTTTGGACACAGAAATTGTATAATTGTGTGTAAAATTTTTTCAATTAGCTTAAAAAGTTCTTGAGATATGGCAGAATATGCAAAAAGTAAAATTAACATAAAGGGGTACAAACTTTGGATCACTCTCTTATATCACATATTGTAACTAACTATATTTTGCTGGTCAAAAATCCGAATCTGTTGAAAAATAGTATGCTGATTCAGAAAAAAATTCGTTTTGTGTCTGTTTTCTTTCACTTAAATATTGTCAGATCTAATTAATTAGCATATTTGAGGTCACCTCCAACCATTTAGATTGAGTCCCAGAATGTGAAGATCTTTGGATCAAAAGTCATGGGATTCTATTATTGGATTAAAAATTAATTAGGGTGATCTTTTGGCGCACTGTACATGGATTATGATGGAATACGAAGATTTAACATTCGAGAATAATTTTTAGATGTTAAACTTGTTGAAAAAAATATCATACTGGCCGTTCTACAGGCTGCAGAAAGGCAACTACATAGTTGAAATTTTGTATGATGAAATTCATTTGTTTATAAACTTAACACCAGTGTTGGAAAAAAACCTGAGTTTTTTGGTTTAAATCATTATTTTTTTTAAATGTGAAATAATATTTTCTGCCTCAAATTGAAACTAACTAAACCATTCAAAACTACATCAGAATATTTCATTTAGTAATTTTTTTTTTCAATAAACAATTCTAAAATATCCTTTTCATATTCCTTAAATATGATAACATAATTTTAAAAAAAGAACTAAATACTCAAATTGTACATTTTATTTCCGTGTATGCAAAAGTGATTTTCCCCTTGCTTGTCTGTAATATACTGTATTTCAGCATAATTTAATTACTGTCATTATTTTACTGTGTACTTCATAACATTAATTTATAACATTTAATTAAATTTTATATAAATATTTGTTTCTTTTTTTAATCATGTGTATCAATACAAATATTAATCTGAAATATTTAAAGCAATATTTCAAAGCAAACAATTTTATGTTAATAATATTTAGATATATGAAAATAATGGAGGGTTGAAAAAGAACAAAAATGTCAAATAGATTTCACATAAAACGGTGAAAGTAAGTTTTAGTACTAATGGTTTAATAAAAAAACGAACTACTTTTTTTAATTTGTTTAAACCTAGAGCTGCTTTAAAAGAAGACCTCAGATGCATAGACGCTGCACTCGTCTATGGATTGTCATTTTTACTTTCTTTGAACCTTTACAAATAAAAGCTGTGAACCTGAATGTCAGAACTGAGACTGATTCAAACTTCGTAACATATGCATAGGGAAGTGTTTGTCCATCCAAATCTTGGGTCTTCTTATGTTTTTGTGAGAAACGACAGAGTGAAGAAGCCTATTCGGCTCCCGTAAAATGGACCATACAAAGTCGTTAAACCTTCAGAAAAGACTTTTTGTCATGGAAGAATTTTTGTTGTTCAGTGGTTTTTTTTTAATGGCGGGCACTTGGGGATTGTCCCATTGGTCACAGAAATGCCAGAACTGCTACTCTCTTCTCGTTACCCAGTGGGCACCTGTGGCTAAGCCACGGTGGTGGAGCAGCGTCGCCCATGTCAGACAGCCACAAACCCGTTTATAGGGCGGATCACATTCACACAATTGTTGTTCATTGTCAACAGACTGATACCAGCTTTCATTCTCAAAGACATTGCGTAATCACCAACTGTGGCAACCCCAACTATAGTTTGTCTACGGTAAAAACTCGCCCCATCACAAAATCTGAGACCGTCTGCTGCTATGGCAACGAGAATAACGCATTTCAGGTAGGGTAGCTACTCTTCACTCTAGGGCTAACACAAAAGATCGAAGAAAAAAACTTCCTTTCATTTGCCAACCCGAGCCCAAAACCTGTCCTAAAGAGTGACCCTACACCCCTACTTGGAATCGTTATACCTAGTTACCATAGTCACCGCCATGGGTCCAGGTGAATAGCTTGAGGAGTTCTTACTTTAGACAAACTCTATACCACATATCATTCAATGAGCAGATACTTTGGAAACAATTACAAGATTTGGTCGGAGTGTTCGTTTTAATCCTGAATGCTTGTATTATCTGCTGAAGGCAGAGTACTTGCGGGGGTTAAGCCTTGCTCCAGTCTTTCAAAAATAGGTTCAACTTTCACTTGTCAAGACATAAAAATTCTCTCTGAACAGCTCACAAAACAGTTATATAGTCAATATCTTAAGCTGGTTGGTGATACGTCGAATGTTGTTTTGTATTTCTTTATTAATTGAATGTAATTTTATATTTGGTCGTTATGTAAACATTAAATTATTTCTTTTAAATCCAAATTAGTGCTGATCATTTATTTTTATTATTTAGTCAACGCCATAAAAATTAATGCTAAAATTAACACTATCAGGGTTTGTAGTGGGGGGGGGGCAAATTTTTAACAATTGGCCGTTTTATCCGACTTTAAATGTGGTTTTAGCCATGTCAAAACCCTTTTTAACATAGTTTTTGATAATTGTCAAAAACCCAAAAATTTTGTATATAAGATATTAGCTACTATAAATATGATGAAATTGTAAATAAATACATCCAAAATTTATATGTAGGGTTCGCACCAGCAATGAAAATTTAGTGGTCCAATAGAACCATCTAAGTATTCATGTAGTGGCACAAAAAATTAATATGGTAAACAAACTAGAAAAATCAAACTTTACAATTTCATAGCTCTTGTTATGGTACGCATCAAAAATTATTTATTGCCGTTTATAACACTCTAAAACTAATCAGGTTCATTAGTCCATAATAATTGAAGATTGGTAATTATTAAAATTAAGTGTGAAATAATATTAGTAAATAGATTTAGCATAAAGATTACAATGCTGAGACCAAATAAATGAAGAAAACACAGAATTAACAAAATATTATTCTAAAAATTAACTGTCAAAATATTTAAAATAAAGTCAATTCTAAAAGAGCAAAAAATGTTATTTTATTAATGAGCAATTTTACTGCCAGTACATGAATTAGAAACAGCACAACATATAAATTTTTAATTTAGACGTTTAAATTTAAAAAAATTTCAACAGACACTTTATTTTATTCCATTTAAGTACCACGTGTTTGAATTCTATTCCATGCATTGAATAATTAAATTAGCACAACAAATATTTCTTAAATGCATGAAATTGATGCAAAAACTATTTTTTGTTACTATTTTGTAAATTGCGAAATTTCAAGATTGCAAATTTGTCATCTTGAATTGTAGGCATTTGTTGAACATTTGGCGACAATTGTTGCCCTACTGGCATGAACAATAATTTTAAGTCATTAGTTAATTCTGTTCATTATACATTTCAACACTATACCCCTTTTTGTTTTTGACAAACACTGCTCCAAATTTCAGAGTAAAAAATCATAATCTATTATAACAAATAATTCTGAATAAAAATGTTTAAAATTGTAATGTATCCAATCTGTTAATTCGTTTAATTACTGTAAACAGAAATGGAAAAAGAGTAATCTTAAGCGCTTAATCATCATTATGTATAAAATCGATTTTCATTTACTCCATTTCCATTTACTATGGGTTTACTACTACTAATGTTCAGCTCCGTAGCCTTGTAATTTTGAATCCAATCCAGAAGACAAGGGAACTCCTGGATGGAGTATTGGGAGAAATTTGCCTTCATGGAGGACTTTTTGATGGAGCTAACCCGCATTTGCGTTCCATGGAGAGGAAGACCACTAGAACCTCCCACGGTTAGCCTGACTGCAAGGGGACTCTAACCCATGGTCCTTCTACCACTGAGGATATTTCACGTCGGCGCAAGCCGGATGCGGAATTCGTATAGTCTGGGATTCGAACCCAGTTTGCCGCATTGAAAGACGAACGCTCTATCCCCTGGGCCATCGCGGCTCAAGTATGATGTTAAAATTTATTAGAAATAAGGGAAAAAAGTAACCAAAAATAAAACCTATAATGCTTAAATAAGTGCTAAAAAATATTTAAAACTTATTGCCTTATGTTGTTTTCTTTTTTACAATGAACGGAAAAGCACGGAGACTTTTTTTCTCCTCCACAGAAAAACCTTAGCATTTTTCCATTGTAAAAGATAGAGTATTCGCTGCAAGTTCAATTGAAATCTAGTGTGAAAGGTACAGCGAAAAGCCTACCTTATTGTTATATCATATTTCAAGACTCAAAATTTAATTCAGGTGGACGACATTTGTTAGTTCCAAATTTTATACTGTCTTTGAAGCATTAAACCAACCTTTTTTTTTTTTTAAATTCTCAAAAATAACTGGGTTCTTGGTAAATTAAAGCAAACAAAAAACTATTTGTTTATATGTATCGTCAAAGTTATTATAAATGATTGAATTCCTTCAAATACATTTTTTTTTTAATTCTAGGATTCAAATGAACTAAAGAGGGTTAAAGCTAACACTCCTCCTGTCCGAGAATATTTGGACCAATTTGTTCCTTTTCTTTTAGAAGGATTGCTAAAAATAGCCTACAACAGGTAAATGTTTACCTTTACAAAACAATAAATTGATTTTATCCTTACTAACTCAGTAATAAATAATAAAAAATTTTAATTCTTAATTATAATAGGCCATAATTATTACTAAATTTATATTTATCCAATATGTGATGAAAATATTCTTACATGAGAGCTTTGTTGTACGAAAAAAAATTACAGCAAATAATACTTGAAACATTTTTACCTAATTTTAGGCTAGGCTTAATTTTTGTTATTTTTACTTGTATAAATATAAATCCACTCTGATAAGTTGTTTCAATTATATACTATTATCTTTCTGATATGATTTTTTATTATTTTTACTGAATTCAGCAATTTTTGAAGAGGAAACAGTTTTAGCTTTTCACGCTAAAACTATTATAGTGTGGTGAAAATTTATTTGTATATTAAGAATATATCATTATATTATCTATTTAAATATTTTTTTATTGATCATAAGTCTAAGTGACCATTCCCAGTAAATATGATTTATATGTCTGATGGTTGTTGAAAGAAATCTGATTAGTAAGTTTTTTACACATGAATATATTTCACCATTTAAGCTCTCGTTCTCTCTCAGTGTCGATCAGATATGCATGAACCATTTGCAAAAAAAAACTAAACTTGATTATTTTTGTTTGAATTTATTCAAATAGTCATCCAAGGTAATCTTATCTTTCCTCTGAGTATTAAATAGAATTCACACTAAATTATTGGTAATTTGGTAGTGCTCTCTTCGATTTTGAATATCCAAAAGATAGATCAACATTAATTAACCTGAATCAATTTGCATGAAACATAAACTCACAAAAAAAAATCATCTAAATATTTTTTATGCATTTTTAGGTTTTTCTTCAGTTTTGATCAACCAGAAATTGACCATTCTGCATTATTGTTTTCTATATTTTGCTTGAAGTTTATTAGTAATTTAATCGCGTAGTATTAAAAAAAATTAGAATATCTAATCATAAAATTAATCCCAATTTACAAAAAAGACAAAGAAGAAATAAATTAGCAATTAAAACATTAAATCGAAATGGAAAACCGCCTGGAGCAGCTAAGCCCGAATTTGCTTTATTTTAATTTACATATTCAATCAAACATTTAAACCAGGAAAAAGCAATAAAATGGAAGAAATGTGTGTTTGTAAGACAGCACTTCTTCAGGGGACACACTGCTTACACACTCACAGGAGCCTTTCTGTTGTCAGTGGAAAAACCAAAACTGACAGTGCCCAACAGTGTCTTACAAACACACATTTCTTTTATTTTAATACTTTTTATTACTTTCCTACTTTAAATGTTTGATTGAATAAAAAATTCGGGTATTTTCCTATCAGGAGTGAAAATCTTGTGCGAATCTACTTTCTACTTTTTGTAAATTTCTTTGATGGAAAATCTGGAATGAAAATTATTTGAATCTCCTTAAGATATGCCACAGGAATTGACGCATTTTCAAGGAATTGTTATTTTTTAGCTTTTTTTTTTTTTTACCTTTTTCTTTGATAAGGTTTTATTATTATATTTAATAATTTATTTCTCTATTTTTGTGATGAATAAATTACAACAGAGAACAAATATTTTTGCATTGCTGATTTAATAACTGAAATCAGTTTCTCACTGCAAGTTACAGTTTTCACGAAAATCAGTAATATAATCTTAATCAGGATTTTTTAAAGTTCACTGGAATTAATACTAAGTATCCCTAGTTATCTAAGTTAACACTTCTACATCGTAAAAAAATTATAATACCTTTTAATTTATGATACAATACATTATCATATATGTTTTGTCTTTTGTGTATATGCGTGTACGTAAACCTATCGATTCTTCATAAGCTTGTACATTAAAAAACAACTTAAACTAACAATATCATTTTGAAAAATTGGTGGCTTTCTAAACAAAACTAATTTCAGATTTGAAATCTTCACACCTGAATTTGGTTAGATAAAGTACTTGCATGAATGCAACAAAAAATTTGTTGCCTAGTGTTATTTATTGATTCATGCGTACTGATACTTATTGATTAATGATTACTTATCTCTTTTATGTATATTGCCACTTGCGTAAAATCTCTTTTTCTATATTAACCACTGTTCTACGTTTTTAGGCTTTGACTTAGCTTAATTAAAATTTTAAATAGTTTTAGAAAATTTTATTTTATTCAATAGTACTATGAATTCGCAGAATTTTAGGAAGTTTTCATCGCTGTAGAACTGTCAGTAAAAAAAAAAAATCTGTCTTTATTAACATTCAAAATTTTGCATGTTATTTGTATTCTGACAAAAACAATAGGTGCAAATTCATCTTTAGCTTTTATGAACACTATTAGTTAATATACTTTATTTTCTTTAATTTAACCCACTGGCGGTTCTGCACTTAAAAAGTTGTATTTTAACCGGTAGTCTTTTCTGCATAGGGAAACCGGTTTTGCCATGTTATTAGGTAGGGTAATAGTGTATTGGCAGTGTTTTCATTACAGAAAAAAAATGAGAGAGAATTTCTCACCCTTTCTCAAAAATAGGGTGAGATCTCAAAATGTTAAGTGAGATTTCTAAATATTAAAAAAAACGCAAATAGACTTGGAAAAAAATATTTCGTTAATTATAATACATTTTTAACATCTTCTAATTTTTAAAGCATTGAATATTTTTGCTGCGTAATTTTTAAAGCATTGAACTGCGCCGGAATCTGCTAAAATCGCGATTCTTAATCAAACGATTTTAATATCAATCATCGATTTTCGTATTTAACTGATTTAAAACTTATGTGTTGCTATTTTTTACGCGATTTAAAAATCGTATTAGCAATTCCCATTCACTCAATTTAAAAACCCAATATCGCGATTTGTATTCTCGCGAGTTTAAAATCCAACTTTGCGATTCGTATTCATGCATTTTTAAATCCAATATTACGATTCGTTATTCATTGCGATTCGTATTCACGTGATCTAAAAATTATGAATCGCGATTTTTATTTACGCGATTTAAAAACTCAATATCGCAATTTATATTTTCGTGTTTATAAAATCCAACAACGCGATTCACGTGATTTTAAAATCCGAAATCGCGATTCATATTCACGCGATTTTAAAATCCAAAATCGTGTTTGTATTTTCGTGTTTTTAAAACCCAACAGAGCGATTCATATTCACGGGATATTAAAATTCAAAATCGCGATTCATATTCACGGGATTTTAAAATCCAATCTCGCGATTTTAAAATCCGAAATCGCGATTCATATTCACGCGATTTTAAAACCCAATATCGCGATTCTTGAAAGAAGTAGAAATAAGTTTTTACTTGAATTAGTTACTGTGAAGATGTGATACGTTTTTCATTAGTAAGTCATTTAATAGTCGCGCCTTCCTATAATTGCTTAATTTTCTTTCATATAGCAGTGGTCAAAATTTTAAAATTATATTTAAGAAAAATTTTGCATTAACTGTCTGAATGCTTCTGCCTCTTTAAATATTAAATAAAAATCTCCCAGCATAGTTAAAAGTTGCTTTTATGTATCTCAGTATCATATAGAACACCCCCCCCCCTCCTCCCAGTGAACAGCATTGTAATAGTTAAAGTTCAGCTTTTTTTTATTTTTGTCCACTTTCATGCCTGGTTTATGAACTAAAATTCTTTTTGTGTTGCAGGCCGGAAGATCCAATTCAATATTTAGCTGAATGGATGATTTTCAACAAAGATGAAGCTTATAAACGTATAAAAGTGGCCAGATAGTTTATTCCTAAGTTGTTATCATTTGACCTTTTATTTAATTTCATTTTTATACACTTTCATTCATTAATTTATCATCTAGTAAACAAAAAAAAAATTATGTAGAATCTCCTCCCGTTGTAACTCCAATGTATCATAACTTCTGAAGCTGGTATATTGTGGTAGAATTTAGATATAAATACGGAATGAATGTATGTTTATAGTTTAGGAAGTGACTCAAATGTATAATACATTTTTAAACTAAATATATATTTGCAGTTTTTTTATTTTTTTTTGACATATAATTTATGAATGTTATTTCGTACATTGTTTTAGTCCAGTGTATTTTACCAAATCATTTTAATGGCTCTGCATCTCATAATTTAATGAAAGAGCTATTGTTCGACTGTTTATTTAAATTATCTGTATTTGTAATGACTTTTTGTGTATTAAAATTTCTTCTAATATCATCCAGACTGTTCATAGTCAGTGTATTAAACATTTGTTTCAATACACTCGTAAGAACCCACCATATTAAAACGTTATTTTGATAATAATCAAATTGACCAGATACTATATTGTGTATATACGTTTCTCCGAGAGTTGGACTTATTGCAATGCTTCTTCAAATATACACTTATCAAAGGGGTGGCCTCTGAAAAGCAAATAAGTGTATAAGCTAGGGGTGGTTGTTATAGGCAAAACACTAGTAGATTATGCTAAGTATCTGAAATTAACCTATGCAGCTTTTAGGACAAAAACGATTAAATTTAAACTTTTAAAATTGTACAAACCTGAAACTAAAAAGTTTTTCTAAGTATTTAAAAATTGGATCTATAAAATATTTATGTAATTATCTAAATCTGATTTTCAAAATTTTAAAAATATATAACTAAAAAAAATTTTAAGTATCTAATTATTGATCTATAAAATATTTAGGTTCAATGTTCTATGATATTGTTTGTAATTTAGCTTTCAGTTGTCATTCTGTGTTATGTTTAGTATGTTTGCAAAGAAATAGAGTAATTTTAAATGAATAAAATTATAATATAATTGAAAGATTGAATTTGACTGTTTTGAAAATGTTTGTGTACACTTTTTAAAGTTATAAAATTGTCCTTGAACTTAGTCAAACAATTGTACTTGTTATACTTTCAGTTGGAAATTTTTTTTGCTTTTTACCCTTTATTCTTCACTAATGATTCAATAGTGATAATGAGTGAGTCTTCAATAATGATTACAGACGTACATTTTTTGATAATAGAAAATTATAAATTTCAAATAATCATGTTGCATTGGAAAGTTTTTAAATGTAACTAATGTTGCCAAATGATTTTGCACTGAAACATATTGTGTGCACATACCTTTATTTTTGATATCGAAAATTATGACTTTTTTGCTTTGATAAGAAATTTTTAACCTTGATTGACATTAACCTCTTTTAAACCTCTTTTAGAATAGTGGTGAACAGTACTGTTGTACTTGCTTACATGTACTAAACATCTGTTTTACAGTCTTATCAGATTCTAAGGCTGTTAGTACCGTTTGGAATCAAGCACCTGGATAAATCTTATTTGGTGGCAATGTTCCTATCCATGTCAGTATTCTATTTATACAAATAAGTATGTCTCTAGTATGCTTTTATACTGTGTACTTTCATATACTAGAACCACCCCTGCATGTGCAAGGTCTGCTTAGATTTGATTAGAATAAGGGTGAGATGAGAAAAAAGATGTGTTGTTTACTTTTCAGTTAACTGTTCTTTTTGCTTCAGTCTATATCTGAACTTATCACCCCTTCTCAGAATAGAATCTATCCCGAGTGCTTGATTTTACTTATGAAAAGTATTTATCTATATAAATATATTTTAGTGAATTGCTTTTGAGGATAAGTAAACGATTCTAAGGAAATTTTATTGTAAGGTGGATACCTTACAAGTCCCCCACTCTAACTGTAGGACCTGTATTTCTACTTTAAAAGAAAGAAAAAAAAGCACCAACATCAAACAAAATATCCAAAAATCTAATTCTTGTTTGTTAGTTCTGAAAAATGTAGCTAAAGATTTGAACTTTTAACTAAAATTTAGATAAGTAATGATTTGTTTATATTTATTAACTATGTTACTTTGTGATCCAACTTATGAATATTACTTACCCGATTTTGTCCTTAAAGGGCCCTTCCTCTTCCGACCAAACTCTTCAAAGGGTGGGGGTAATTTAAATATGTTAATCCTCTTTATTTAATTTTTCACAAATAAACTGATGATGAATATTTACTCCATTTGGCAGTATTTTTGATACATGCGAAATGAAAGGTCCCCCAACCAACCACAATTTGAGATATAAAGTGTATGACATTTTAGATTCTCTATTAGTTTTTCTTTAAAGAAATATGCCAATACAATTCTGCAATTAATAGTTTTCGATAGGTAGTTAAATAGTATACAGTTGTCTGTTTTTAAATTTTTGAAAAGCATCTTTGTTTTTATACAATTAGCGCTAAAAGAATATTTTTACCGTCATCCTTACCGCTTTTTATCAATTTAAATAGTTCTGTTTGCATTTTATTTTTTTTAAAAATAACTTTTGTTTTTAGTTGATGGGACTTTTTTTCCTTGTTAATTAAATAAAACTAAAAAATTATTGTTGCATTTTATTTGTGGTAATAATTTTTCCTACAAGTAATTTTTCATAGAATCAATATGAAACTCATATCACTCCTATGTACTCATGCTAGTTATCGGGACGGTTCACTAAAATAACTGAAGTTCATTATGAAGCAATTTAGAGAAAATATATTAAATTTAATTAAAATTGTTTTCTTATAATTTTATGAGCATATCTCATTTTCCGTTTGAATTTTACTTTTGATAAGACATGTATCTGATCAGTATATAATCTCTATTATGCTAGATTATTTTGTCATTTTCATATTAATCTGTAGCTCTTAATTCTGTAAGTAGAAAAAAAATGAAATTTTATTTATTTTGTTTACTTTGGCTTTTTCTAATATTCATTTTATTTTTGATTTTTTTTTCTTTTTTTTTTCAAAATTTTATTATGTAAAGAACTTTTGATTTCTGCAATTTTAATACAATTTTTTTTTTAAATTTAGTAAAACTGCTTTATTACCAGAATGCATGTTACGCATAAGAACATTTATTAATGCATAATCCTACAATTCATAAGAACTAGGTGTAGTTCACACTTATCAACCTTTAAATATATTTGTTTACTATTTAATGGTGTCTATTCTTAATGACTTTTTATTATTGAGACTTATACTTAAAATAACATGATAAAAATGTAAACAAAAGTTGTTATATTTTTTCTTTAAAAGAATTGTGTTTTAGTAAAGCAAGTTTTATTGCATCAGGGAAAAGGTATTCATTTGAGTACAGGTTAACTTACTATAAAATGAAGCAAGTTTTTTTTTTTTTTTTTTTTTTTTTTTTTTTTTTTTTTTTTTTTTTGAGTAAAAAACATTTCTGTGCGTAACTAGTTATGAATAACTAAGACCTTTTATAAGCAGTAAAATTTGTATCTTGTTTATTAATTTTTTTCCATTACACATATTTTATTTAAAAAATAGAATTTAAAATAAAAAAAATTTAAATAGATTTCGTTAAATTTTGTTACAATATTTTATTTTACAAAACATTAATTTTGGTTTTTAATTATGTTGTAGTAAATTTTTAATGTTATGAATAAAATACTACTGTAAAATAATTCCAATACAGTAATACTGCAGCTTGTTAGTTATTACATTAATGGCATCAGAGCCTGATTTATCATGAGGCCTGAGCTACTCTTAAATGTTCCAAATACTTTTTTGCGTGTTTTTTATAGAGAATCTGAATAATTTTGAATAATTTTAAAAGCGTTTTGAAAATAAACAACATGTACATTTGGTTTAGTGTAATGACAAGTGAGGTGCAGTTCTGTGTCTCCAAATTTCTAAATCAGGCTCTGAATGGCATTTAAGTAGTGTTAAATAAGATATTTAATTTTTTTTTAAATATTTTTTATAAAAATGTGAAAATGGAAAAAAAATCACTAGCTAAACTAACAATTGGAATTTGTGCTTGTTGAAAGTTTTGCCATTATTAACCTGTTATTGTTTTCTGAAGGAATGGAAAGCCATTTATTACATATAAATATTGTAAATAATTCTAGCATTAATGTCAAGAAGAAAAAAATTACGTATATTTTTATAGATAAATTATGTTTTTGAAATATCTAAATCAAAAGAGTTTAAGTGTTATTTTAACTATTTTTTTTTTCTCTTCCTGGTGGCGATTGAGATTGACGTTAATTATGCATGATGTAATAATTGTTTATAAATATATCTATAAAATCTACAAGAAAAAAATATTTCTTTTTACTCAACCATGTAGTGTAAATATTGGGCATTGTTTAAAAGTGTGTTTTATAAAAAGCAGTTTCTTTAAGATCTTGTGTATTGGAAAAAATATGTTGTTTTTTCCTCCTAAATACACAATTTAAATATAATTTATAACATTTTAAATGCAGTGAATATAGACCTATACCCTAAATCTCTTTAACTCTGAAATAATTTATTCACTTGCATTATGAAAAGTATTAAAATTGTTCAAAATGGAAGCTGATTCTAATTGCTCTAAGATTGGTGATATTTTGCTTACAGATTACTTTTTTTTTGTACTAAAATTTTGATCATTGTCCTCAAGCATGAAATTAAAATGCTATTCTTAAAACTATTTACATGGAATGCATTTCTTATCAGTTTACTATATCCAAGGCTCAAATAACTTTTATTTCACTTTTAACCATTATCTCTTAATTTGCAATTAGTAAATTACACTAGAAAATATCATTCAATCATTATTTATTTTCTAGTTAATCTCTTACAAAAATTAAGAAATTTTAAATTATTACAACTATTATCTACTTAATTTTAAAAAAAGAAATTTTTACATTATTGTTATGATTATTTTAATTAACTTTCTACATCAAATTGTATCTCAATAATCATAATTTTGTGTAACATTCATATATTCAATACTGTATGTTATATTTATTATATGTAATAAATACATTTAAAATTCAAAAGCTTATTTTTAGCATAATCTTTTCTCAAAAAAAAATCCCTACATCCTTTTTTTTTTTTTTAACTTTAAGTCAATGTCTACATTTTAATCTACTTTGAGGAATGAAAAATTTGAGCTTAAAGAATGTGAATGTAAATAATTTCAGCTTTGTTTACTCCTAGAGTGTAATCATTGCGTTGTGTACATAAATATGTACAAAATTACATTATTTTTTTGCAAGAGAAATGAAACTGTTTGTTCATTTGTTATTTTAATGTTGGACTGAATCATAATTGTCTCTTCTGCAACATTTAAGTAAAGTTTTACACCTTCAATCTGTCCTCAGATTTATTTACAATATAAAAGTCTCTGTCATTTCTCCAATTGTATTAAAAATATTTTCCAAAATATTAAAGTTATTTCTAATGATTAGTTGCAGAGGGGACAACTCATGTGGTTTTGCTACGATTCTTATTTTCATCGATGTTGAAATGTGTATCTAGCTTGATTGTAACTTATGCATTTTGTTAAAAAATTTCATTATATTTGAGGTTTCCTCATTTCAAAAAATTGTGTTCAAAAAATAAATGTGATAAACTTGTTTTGCATAGTTTTATTCGTTTTGTTAAGTACTTTGAAAGTGAAAGATAATAGGATGCTCATTAAAAGGAGAAATCACTGAAAGAAGACAAAGAACATACATTTTAATATGTACTATATTTAGATTTATAATTGTCGTTCACAATACAAAATAATTTTTTTTTAAAAGTATAGTTTAACAGTAACATCTCAACTTCATAATGTTGGCTGTGATTTTAGTTGAATGTTTAAATATATAGGGTGGAAAAGGAATATAGACTTCAATTCTTCATTATATTTTTAATATGGTTTTGCCTCATTTTTCAGAGTGTGGATCGTGCTTTATGGAAATTAAAAACTCCTATTAAGTTTAAGCACACAACTGCGAATTCGTTTTTTTTTTTTCGAAGAAATTTCGATTTTGAAATGACTGGAAGCAGAAATTTGTATAGTTCGATATTTTCAAACGATGGAAACACGTGAGCATTTTGAAAACTGATAATAACAGTTTAGATTGAATTATGAATGTTCACTGTTTATTATTATGCCCTTTTATTTCTCCCTTGTGTATCAATGATTGTATAGTAGTGAATTTCTCTCGTAAAAGCTTTAGCTTTTACCCCTTTAAAAAAATAAACCGAAATGCACTTCATCTGCTTTTTCAAGCAGCTGCTTTTACGAGTTAGTACATGGAACAAAAATATCCCCAAAATCTTTTTGAAGCTGACGATTAAATCAATAATTTAAAATCTCTTTTTCTTTTTAAAAGTGAACTTTTATCTTTGATGAATCCAAACTAAGTATTAAAGCCAAACTAAGTAAAATTAATAATAATAAGCAGGAGAAGATTTGAATAGAAAAAATAGGATAGTGGATGTAATAATCTAAATTTTTACTCAGCTATTACAAAAATTCTCTTTAATTATGCAATGAATTCAGAAAAAATTCGTACTTTGGAAAAATATTACCCCCCACAACGCTACACCTATGTCTATGCCCCTAAAAGCCAATTTTCAGTTGACTAGTTACAATCCCTTAGACGATTACTAACTAACTAATCTCCAACAATAATCCTCTCTTAAATAAACAAATTCGAGTACATTGGAACTGCTTAATCTCGGACTTTAAAGAAACTATCCTCACGGAAAATAACTTCTCCACGCAAAGTTTTCAATTAATGTATCAGCAAAAACTAAAGACATAGCTCATAAAGACCGACTCTTAACCCACGCTTTCCGCCTTTCTGGAATAGTCAATACGTGTACCTTTCTATTAGGTAAAAAACACAAGTATTCTAGAATTGCACGCCATACTCAAAATCCAGATTTGTAGAAGCTGTATAAAAGGACCACGACCATAGCTGAGTTGCGGATGGCAATCCACATAGTCAATCGGCAATGCTGAAATGAAATATGCATTATAACTTGTCAATCTAAATCAAGCTATAAAATACTCCGCCTAATATTAAATCGCCCTGAGCCCCTTAATGCACCTTCAAACATTGAACTTCATAGTGCCTTGGCACAAGCAAACGCATTTGCAGTCTTCTTTTCTGAACCGTCTTTCGCTGGACTTCAGCAGAGCAGACCAGGAATTCTATCGACTCCTCATTTTTACAGGAACTTCACAATGTCCTCCAAACGTAAATCTACAGGTTTAGTTAAAAATCTCCTTAAAAGCACTGTGTTCTCTCTCAGTAGCAGAAAGATTGGAACTACAGAAACTTCTGGATGAGTTGAATTCTATCTGGGCTTCCGGACGAATCTCTGAGTTCTGGAAACTGGTCCACGTCATTCCAATTCATGAAGAAAGAAAACTTATGATTTATTGTTCTCTCATAGACCTATATCGTTAATAACCACTCGGAGCAAAATTCTCGAACGTATGCTTCTAAAACACATCGCTGATTTTTCGCTAAGAACGAGAGTTTTACATTACAAAATCCTCCCATTTAAAGGGATAAATTCAGTTCTCACTATCCTCCATCACGAAGTACTTCAGGCCCAGCATGAAAATAAATTTGTAATTTGCTTCTCCCTTGATATCCACGCTGCTTACGCAATGTCAACCAGGAAGCCTTGTTCCTCAAGCTCTTAAAATCCGATATTGCAGGCAGGGCTGCCCTCTTCGTCCAAAATTCCGTCAAACACAGAAAGATTGCCTTGTGATATGGAGGAATTCGCTACCTGCAAATTTTCCAATGAGCAGAAGCGTTCCATTTGGACTAGGTTCTATGATTTACATGTCCGACCATCATCTGGTTCTAGCTGGTGACGTATTATGCCTTGTCTCCGAAAGCGGGAGTGAGTACACTAACTTCACAACATAAATAGTTTTCAGCAAAATTCTACTTTCAACACGTTTCCCTCAATCAGCTTACCATCACCTACATCTCCCTCCATCACGCTTTCCACAAGGTAAAATGACTTCACTTATACCATTCTTGCCTATATGGATGACCAGAAGGAATATTTCACCATTTATCGTTATTAAATACCACCCTCTAACTCAAATTCCTTCAAAATGTTTCAATTTATCATGAGAATTTACCATTTCAAACCAAAAATTTCCTCCTGTCACAGTTTCGAGCTCTGTTTGAAGAGTTTCGCTCTCAGAATCTGTCAACTGATGTACTGATTATTCTGTCAACTAATGTATCCAAACAATCAGACAAAATTGGTTGAGGAATATAAGCCTCAAAAAGGTACACAATCTAAGGTAGACTTTCTTCGCATACATCGTTTTTTTTTCGCCAAAGAATTATCAGGCATGAAAGTGGACAAAAATAAAAAAAAGCTGAAGTTTTACAACGTAGGTCACTGGGAGGAGGGGGGGGAGAGCTCTATATGATACTGAGGTTTATAAAAGCAACTTTTAACTATGCTGGGAGATTTGTACTTAATATTTAAAGTGGCAGAAGCATTTAGACATTTAACTTTAAATTTCTCTTAAATATAATTTTAAAATTTTGACCACTGCAATATTAAAAAAAAATTAAAAATTATAGGAAGACGCGACAATTAAATTACTTACTAATGAAAAATGTATCACATCTTTACAGTAAATTCAAGAAAAAACTTTACTTCTACTTCTTTCAAGAATCACGATATTGGATTTTAAAATCGCGTGAATATGAATCACGATATTGGATTTTAAAATCGCGTGAATATGAATCGCGATTTCGGATTTTAAAATCGCGTGAATATGAATCACGATATTGGATTTTAAAATCTCTTGAATATGAATCACGATATTGGATTTTAAAGTCGCGTGAATATGAATCGCGCGGTTGTATTTTAAAATCGCGTGAATATGAATCGTGCGGTTGTATTTTAAAATCGCGTGAATATGAATCGTGCGGTAGGATATTTAAATCGTGTGAATATGAATCGCGATTTTGGATTTTAAAATCACGTGAATATGAATCACGCTGTTGGATTTTAAAAACACGAAAATGCAAATTACGATATTGAATTTTTAAATCGCGTAAGTAAGAATCACGTGAAAACGAATCGCAATGAGTAATTTTTAAATAGCAAACAAATACGAAAAACGATATCTGATATTACAACTGCGTGATAACGAATCGCAATATTGGATTTAAAAATGCTTAAATACAAATCGCGATATTGAATTTTTAAATTGAGTGAATAGGAATTGCTAGTACGATTTTTAAATCGCGCAAAAAAATCACAACACGTAAGTTTTAAATCAGTTAAATACGAAAATCGATGATTGATATTAAAAATCGCGATTTTAGCAGATTCTGGTGCAGTTCCTAATATTTAAAATTCCGAAAATCAGCTAAAAAAAAAAGTCAAATATCGGCGGTCGAAACTTCCACTCTATAGCAGAACTCGCGGTAATCCGAGTATCGTTCGGGCGGCTTGGGGTTTCTCTAATTGGACTCCCCAAAAATTTTAGTTTTTGGAACATGGTCAAACATTTTAAAAATTGGGAGAAAAAAGCAGATTTCCGCTTTTTCGCGGAAGTCTTTCATCCCTGTTATTTTCTTAGTCCTTGTGGAGGAATACATTTTGTGAGAAATAAGTAGACTCGCTTCTTATTATAAAATATAATATATTAAACAGCCTTGAATAATAACAATAACGTACATATTAAAAACAGGAGAATTATCAAGCACGTTCGATCCTTCTGACTGCCCCCAAAGGCAGCCGAAAATTTTTGAGAATCTCTTCTTTTTCTTGACCAAATTGCCAAATTAAGTCAGGCAGCAGGATCTTTTCATTCATTTGTGCTTCATCTTACACAGGAATTAAAGAAGAATGAACAAGCTTGCAAAACAATCGCTAATCCAAAAGTTCATTTCACATCTTTCATCACCTCAAGGCTGTAGCTAGGCCTTCTTTCAGGAAGTATTCAATAAAGAACTTCAGTGTAAGGAAGGGTAGCAAATATATCCTCTCCTTCCTTCACATTGACGGATCTTAAGATCACCCAAAATCTTGATGTACTAATTGCAATGACTAATGTGATCTTGCACCAGTACAAACTGATACAAAGCCCAAACTGTCCGTACTGTAGAGGTGCCGATGCCGACATGAACGATCACTTTCTCCTGGAGTGTCCCTCATTCAGGAAAGATCTTTACCAAACTTGGTTTTTTTCAGAATCCAGCATTTACCGATATGTGAACTTGTCTTTCAATCCTCGGACCAAACTCCAATCTTTCTGCAAATACTACTGATCAGTAGTATTTGATCAGTAGCTCGAGCCACAAACCGCTTCTGACTTTTTACTGCAACTTTCTGCTCTGTATTGGCAATCGAAATGGGCTACAGGAGGCGTAAAGCATAGAGTTGAAATACTGGGTAGAGAGAGTAGAATAACCCCCGACCCGTGGACAAGATAAAGTCACGTGACTGTAGCCCAAACTTGCCGTTCACTGAGACCGCTTCGATTCCCGTCCATTCGTTTAGCATTGCGATCGTCTGATGCAATTAACTGTCTGTCTTTTTAATTCAGAAATAAGAATGGTATAAAAGTCCTGAGCATTTTGCTGCACGGAGAAGTTTTCTAGGGACTGTCCGATAACTTTTTACAAGAAAGGGCGACATTTTTTTTCACTTTTTCTATTTTAAAATTGATTTTAAAATTTTTCCGATACTCAGTCATGCTCTGATAATCATGTTTTATTTGCTTTAATAATCAATTACGCTCGTTTTTGCTCACTTTTTTTGCATTTAACATAAGTTTTTATTGTTTCTTAAACTTTAAACTTATAATGTTTAAGTATATTTCAATATATATTCTATTTTTAGCTGAAATAGCTGCAAAGCTTTGTTGGCTTCCTTGGCGAGATACTTTAGCGCCAAGGAACAGTTGAGTAAACTTTCGGTTTTGTTTTAGTTCTCTTTAAATGTCGATATCATTTCTGTATATTCTGAAGATTTTGTATATCTTTACCTCTTGATTACTAAAACCCAATATTTATCTTGTTCTAAAATTTTGCCTTTATATACTATATAAATAAAAAATATGGTACATAAGAAGTTGCGTTTTTTAAATTACATAGGAATGCTTAAAAACCAAATTATTTGTATATTCTTATATGTTTGATGAATAATTAAATTCTATGAAATATTTTTAGTATTTAAATATAAAATAGTGTATAGTAGTTTTAGTGTTAATTTTTAATAAAATTATATAATTCTGTTACTATACATAAAATGAATACAAATTATGTACTATTTAGAAAATAAATTAAGGTATATTTAATATAATCATTAAGTACTTGTTTATCTTCTTTTTATTTAAAAATAGTTGCTTTATTGGAAATACTTTATTTTACTAGTATATTAAAGCGTAGAATTAGTTTGATTTAGTGCAACAAATTTAGAAAACATAACATAGAAGTGGATAAGTTGTATAGGAGTAAATTAGTGCAGTAAATTAGCGCATGTTATGCATTGGTATGGAATAAACTGCTCCGACGGCCAAGGCTAACAGCTGGCTATGGTGCAAAAATTTAGCATCGTGAACCTTTCTTGTAAAATTTCAACTGTTTTTACCTTTATCTAGACTGTATATATTTAATTTGCAGCTGGCTGAAAGATATAGTTTTAAATGCACTTACTATTTTTAAGAAAATTACATTTTTTATGGATGGGCATTGTAATTTTCTTAATGTCCATAAAATGATTATGGTTCTTTTATTTGTAAAGTAAAATATTTTTAACTGCTACTTTTTAAGATACTGGTTTTCTGTATAAAAATTATTAAATATACATTGACCTGTAATAGTTGCATAAATTTACCTCATAAAAAGTTGCATAAATTGCAATTTCTATCACAAATAAAAGTAAGATATTTTAATTATAAGTTCGTCATTAGTTTCAATCTACATTTAGTACAAAGTAAAAATTCTAATTGCTTTCTCTTTTATTTAAGTATTTTTTGTTTAAATTTCGAAAGCTTTTCTACTAGTCTCTTTGTGTGTACAATTTAAACTTCCTAGTAATTTATGGAATTAGATTGTACATGAAATACAAAGTAAAATTTCTAATTAAACTTTTTTATTATTTTCTTTGATTAGTTTAATGCTTTTAATCTTATATTTTTCTCTATTCGGAGCTGAAAACTTTTATATTTGAATAAATATTTTATTTCATATTTAGACAAATTGTTGAGTATTAAGTTAAAATGCAACAGCAGTTTATTTTTGAAAATATCTATTTTAAGTGTCTGGAAAAAAAGAAGTCAAAATTCTAAATTAATAATGTAAATAATCTTTATCGTAATTGCTTCATTAAAAAAGAAGGGCAACATTTTCAAATTCACATTTTAAGCCCTGGTAGATTTAAAAAAAATCCTGATTTTTGTATCGAAGTTATTATTTTTTTTTAAAAAAATAGCAATAGCTATTACAATATATATTAGTATTTTTTTTAAAAAAAATAGGTCTTTGCAATAAAAACATTTAAAAAAAAAATTTCTGAATATAGTAATAAATATAAGTGATGCAGAATATCGTTTTTTATTTTTGTATAATGAATAAATTTTAAGGAATAGTGTTAAGGGTACAGACGAGAACTACTGAATTTTTTTTAAATAAAGGCAGTAAAGACAGTACAAGGTAAATGATTTGTTAAGAGAAAAAAAACTCCTCATGTTTTAAAAACCCATTTAATAATATTAAAGAAATATGATTAACGAAAATATTTTTTTTCTCTCTTTCAAATGCTCCGATTATTTGCGCATCGGTAATATCGAAATAAAGCTGTTTAAAAACTTGTCTTTCAAATGCTCCGATTATTTGCGCATCGGTAATATCGAAATAAAGCTGTTTAAATACTTAGTGCGCCAACATTTGTGATACTGCGCCAAGTATTGCACTCTTTCCATCACGTGATTGTAACTCTTTGCTTGCTATCTGTGGCGTGTCTTTTCGGAAGGAATAAAGCGGACTTGGTTCCTCTACCTACTATATCAACTCTATGGCGTAAAGCAGAACTTTCTCCCTATGGCAATACTTCGCAGGCTTTCAACATTAGCGTTGGAGAGTCATAGAAGAAGGAAGTACGTAAGTTTCTGTCTTGATTTCTTATAGACTAAGATGAAGATCTTTCAAATTAGGAAACTATGTAGAACTGAAAACTACATTAAACATAGTTCAAAAATAAAAATTTATGGAAATTTTAAAGAATATTTTTATTAATTAAAAAGAAAAAATATCGTAATACATTCCTATGCAACTGATTGTTGTTTTTGTTGTTAATTTTGCGTCGCACTAGAGCTGCACAATGGGCTATTGGCGACGGTCTGGGAAACATCCCGGAGGATGATCCGAAGACATGCCATCACAATTTTGATCCTCTGCGGAGGGGATGGCACCCCCGCTTCGTTAGCCCGACGACCTGCGCGCGAAGTCGAGCACTTTACAACAGAACAGTTTAACGAAAATCGATACCGTGCACCTTCGTTCTCTTCGCAGATCCAAGTGGTCACCCACTCACCCACTGACCGCAGCCAGTGATGCTTGACTTCGGTGATCTGCTGGGAACCGTGTCTTATCGATCAGTCCACTGCGGGACCCTATGCAACTGAAAAGAGAATGAGTGAGGGAAGGGAAAAGGGCCAAAGGGACGGAACTGCTGGTCTTCTCTCCACAGATGGCGTATTCCATCAAGCGTTGCGATTGCTTTAACCGAATGAATAAATGAAACTACAGAGCTATAAGCTGATGCAGAGAGCTCGTAGCACTTTTCTACAATTTACAATCTACCAAACAAACGATATTTTATGGGCATGTAAAATAGTTGTTGTGACAATTATAAATAAGTAATTAATGTTTAAGATTTTAATTCTTTATTAATTCGTTAAAGCGGTTAAAAATGGCCGGTTTAGAGTTATTGGCTGATCAAGGTATTCGAATGGATGGCCGGCGTCCAGGAGAATTGCGAAAAATTGATTGTAAACTTGGAGTATCAACCAGCGCTGATGGATCAGCTTTTTTTCAACAGGGCAATACCAAAGTACTTGCTACTGTGTATGGACCTCACGAAGTAATAGCTGAATTTCATCAACTGATTATTTATTTACGATATAAATTTTTTATATTTATTATCAAATTCTTTTGTTTAGAAAAAGTATTTCATTTGCCTCATGGATACGGTTAGATAGATTAACGCCATGTCCTTAATTATGTTCTCAACTAATATTTTGGAATAGTTTTTGTTTTATTCAAATTTGATCCTCAGAACGTAGTTACCAAATTATAAGGTTGTTTAATCTACTTACAATCTTGAAATTTAAATTTTGTTAACTATGTTTCTTAAAATATATTTATTTCAATGAAATGCCTTGGGATTATTTCTTATCATGGGGCATCCCATTTCTAGGGTAAATAATTATCCATTACCTATTTTTTTTATTAAGGAACTTTTCATGAAATTTAAAATTTGAGCAGAAATTTTTATTTACCTAATTCCTATATTTATTCAATTGAAACTCGCTATTAAGTTTATAAAATTAAGCATTTTTTAACTTCTGTTACTTGCTATCTCTCTTAATAATTAATATTTTGTTTAGCTTTGTTTCATTTAAAAATTACATTAGCTTTAGATTGGTTGTTTCACATTTTTTTAAACATTAAAAGTAATTACAATGGAATGGTGATTCTGCTGGTTTTTGAAAACTACCGCTTATTAGGACTAACCAATTACTACTAAGTTTTTTATTAGCAAAAGCAAACTGAAAATAGTATAAATGCTCTTTTTAAAGATGTACACAAAAAGTTGATTTTTTATGCTTTTATTTTTTTAAAGTTGTTAATTTCACTAGAAGGACAGGGCTACTTCACAGAAAGTAAACTGAAATTTCCAACTCAACTTGCTTTCTTTGTGGCAGAATTTTTTCGAGCTTTCTGCCACAATTCTCTACCTTTCTGAGAGACATTTTTAATCGTACCAGATAATTATGTTACTAATTTAAAGTAACAGAAGCGCTTTCTGTTTACAAAAAAAGCATTCATGTATAGCACAGAACAGTATAGAATTTTTTTTCCTTCTAAATCTAAATATAAAAGAACTACGTATTCTAATATTATTGGCGATATTCTCCTGCTCTAAAGAATATTTGTAGGGGAGATTAGGGTGACTTGATCCCCTGGGAGACTTGATCCCCAGATCTTAAATCAAAACTGATATGTAATTAAATTTTTTAAACTGGCAACACTCATAAAGTTATTCTTTATCAACATATCTGGCAACAAGATTTCATTCAACCATTTTTATTTTTATTGTTAAGATGGAATTTTTGATTTCTTAAAAGCAAATCTTTTTTCGAGTAAGTAGTTTGATTCATTTAATTTTTGTTACATATAATTCAAATAATAATCTTACTGATATAATAGACTATCATAGTTTACTGCTTAGGTAATGCTATTTAAAACTAAAATAGTTTGTTTACTTTTGGTTAAAGAATAATTTTTAGAAAACATATGCATATAGGGACACTTGATCCCCATAGTATGGGGAGACTTGATCCTAGGGATCATGTGTCCGCAGGATTAATGTAAAATACTATTGTAAAGTCTAAAAATATTAAAAAGATAATTGGTTGACAAAAGCATAAATTAAATAAATAAACACATAAAGAGATAAATTTAAAAAAATAAAAACAGACGATAAAATTAGAACACCAAAAGAAAGTTGTTGATTATTTTTAAGATTAGTTTTATTGTGGAATTTGAGTTTCCGTATATCCCGTTACGGGGTTTTCTAGTTGTTTATGATCTTTTCACTATCTCGTTACGGGTACTGTATATTTGTTACTGTTTGTGTTGTTTGTTAATAAAAGTTTTTTATAATAGAAAAACTGAACAGTTCTTGATATAGCTTATGATACGTTACAGTATAAACAGTTTTAAATACTTTTTCAATGATTAAGTTAAATTTAAAAGGTTTTTTAATGTAATATAATTTAATTTGGGATATTATTTTATTCTTTTTATGTTCATATTTTCTCTACAGATATGCCACGTATTTATATTCGTAAAGAGGGTGTTCAACCCAGAAAAAATATAAATGCTGGAGATTTGCAGGCAGCAGTAAATGCTGTATTAGATGGAGCCACTTTGAAAGGTGCTGCAAAAGCACATAATATAAATGTGATGACTTTAAAACGTTACGTAAATAAACAGAAAGCTCAAGAATGTGACATTTCCTACGAATCTAACTACAAACACTCCCAAATATTTTCTGATAGGGAAGAAGACCTTTTGTGTGAATATGTAAAAACATCGAGTAAATTACACCATGGACTTACTCCCATGCAGTTGAGAAAATTAGCATTTCAATATGCCATAAATATTGATAAGAAAATTCCAGAATCCTGGAAACCAGAAAAGTGTGCTGGATACGACTGGTATCGAGGCTTTATGGATCGTAATAAAACATTAGCACTTCGCACACCTGAGGCAATTAGTCTTAATCGTGCAATTAGTTTCAATAAACATAATGTTAATATCTTTTTTTCAAATTTGCAAAAAATATACGAAGAAGAAAAACTGGACCCACAATGTGTGTGGAATATTGATGAAACTGGTTTTACAACTGTTCACAAGCCTCCTAAAATATTAGCTATAAAAGGGGAAAAACAAGTTGGAACTGTTACTTCAGGAGAACGAGGAGAATTAGTAACAGTTTGTGCAGCTGTAAACGCAGCTGGGAATCACATACCACCATATATGATATTTCCCAGAGTTAAGTGGCAAGACCGAATGACACAAGGTGCTCCACCAGGAACAACAGGAGTGCCACATGTAACAGGCTGGATGAATAGTGTTAATTTTGTAAGATTTTTACAGCACTTTGTAAAAAATTTAAGATGTAATCAAAACAACAAAGTATTAATCATTATGGACAACCATGACAGTCATATAAGCATTGAGAGTTTGAACTATGCAAAAGAGAATGGAATAATTTTATTAACTATACCCCCACATACATCCCACAAGTTGCAGCCACTAGATCGTACTGTATATGGACCACTTAAAAGGTACTTTAATGTAGCAGCTCAAGACTGGATGACTAATCATCCTGCTCAAAGGATAACAATTTATCAAATATCTGAATTAATCGGAATTGCCTATCCTAAAGCCATGACACCAACTAACATAATAAATGGATTTAAAATCACAGGCATTTATCCTTTGAATAGAAATATTTTCTCAGAAGATGAATTTTTATCATCTTATGTTACAGATCAACCACAAAATCCAACAAGCAGTAACACACCTACAGGTGAACCAAATATATTAACGCCAGAAGATATACAACCATTTCCTAAAGTTTCGGTTCATAGTATGAGACAATCGCGAGGAAGAAAAAAAGGCTATTCAAAAATTTTGACAAGTACACCAATTAAAAGACAGATTGAAGAAGAAATACAAGGTCGTCAGCAGAATAAAAAATCAAAATCAAGAAAAATTTGTTTTAAACCAAGTAAGATTACTAAAAAAGAAAACTCTGAATCTTCAGAAAGTTATGAGAGTTACAGTATTCATGATTTGACAGAATCGGAATCTTTTAGTAGATGGTCAGATAAAACCGATGAAGATCCATTAATTGTTTCATTTGATGTAAATGATTTTGTTATTGTTCAATTTCAAGGAAAAAAGAAAATCTCTCATTTTATAGGAAAAATTGAAAAGAAAATTTCACCATCTGAATCTGAGGTTAACTTCTTAAGAAAACGAGGACTTAATTCAAATAAATTTATTTATCCAGAAAAGATTGACATTAGTGTTGTGGATAATGAAAATATTGTGAAAAAATTACCAAAACCAACTATGCTTGGTGGAACTCTTCGAACTGCTACAGTTTTAACATTTATGTTTGACTTTTCTTGCTTTGAAAATATTTCTTAATTAGAATAATTGCTTATCATCCATATAGAAAGCAATAATTTTCATTAAATGTAGATTTTTCTTCATGAGTTTTTCCGACTTTTATTCTCATTTACAAATCATGTGAAAATAAATTTGATATAAAACAATTTCTGACATTTAAATGCACCAATATTTCAAGGATTAAGTCTCCCTTGGTAAGGGATCAAGTCACCCTGTTATTAGGGAGACTTGATCCTTTTTTCAATGTTTTTTTAAAAATGAATTATTAATTTAAAAATGATTTTATAAAAGTAAAATAAAATATTACAGCATAGCAAATTGTTGAGGCTTTAATAACAACTCAATACATTTGACTAAAAACTTTTTTTTTTTCAAAATAAAAATTAAAAATTGCAAAAAAAATGTCAAGGGGATCAAGTCACCCTAATCTCCCCTATAGTTAACCAGGGGTCTGTCCAAGCCAAATTTACTACCGTTTAGCGGTACCTTCACGAATTCAACTTTAGGAAGAACGGTAGTTTCACAAAATACTTTTTCTTAAAATTAAGATTAAAATTAATTAATTAATCTTTCTTAAAATTAAATAATTTGTGAAAATTGATTTTTAATTTTCACAAGTTATGTATAAATTAAAATAGGTACCTCTCAGAAAAACCTAGACAGACCCCTGTTAACCTTTTTTAAATTTTTGTTATTTGGAAATTACATTTTATATCAATCTGAAATTCTAGCTAAAGCCAATCATTGGAGAATTTTTTTTTTTCTCAAAAGAAAAAAAAATCACTAGCGTTTTTTTCTAGCTGTATTTCCAGGGTGCGTAGCGTTTATAAAAAGTACTTAAAGGTGCTTTTTTGGGGATTTCGTTTTTAAAAGCTTTTAAAGGTGCTTTTTTCAGCTGGCGTTTTTAAAAAGTGCTTTTTTTCCGTGTAATTTTTTCCCCCCTTCAGTGATATCTGGTGGATCCCATGCATTTCCTGAAAAATGGGGAGTTTGCTACGTAATCATTCACGCGGACTTCATGTCGTACCCACATTATGACTTGCGCATGCGCGCACACTTGAAACCGAAACCCGAGTGCTCCAATTCGGATAGAGAATATCAGATCCTTATGAAAAATGTTTTTCTTTTTAATTTATTTTAATTTTGTTCTTGTTTATTTTATTTTACTTCTAACACTTTTTTTGACGTAGGGGGTAAGGGTACTTTTGTTCTGAGTTCAGGGTCAAGTTGAATTCACTCGGTGATGCGGGAAAGTACTGATTGTTTCGATTTACGCCCGTTTCTTGTTGGTTTTTTTTTTGTTACGCTAAAACTGTTTATAAAAAGTTTTTGTTTTTCAATAATATCATTGATTGAATATGAATTTTTTGAGTGCTTGAAAAGTTTTTAAAAAGTGCTTATTTTTGATTCAAAGATTTGGCTACGCACCCTGATTTCGAATACTATGGCGATGCAATATTATCTTGTTCTTAATATGTTCCAGAACACTGTCACGAGCGTTTCAGGCTTGCATGTTCAGCCCCTTTCCAAATTATTAGATGCACTATAATATTCTATGCAAAATCTTAATTATTAGGTTATACTATACAGCTTTATTAGTTTTACGTGGCTGAAACCGGTTTGCACTTGTTTACGTCCCTGTATTAATCGGTTAGCATTGTAATGTAATACGTTGAAAATAAATGCAAATAGGAAGTATATGAAAAATCTCCTGAATAATAACCCCATTACATGTATGTTTAAATATAAAAGTACTGCATATGAGCTCGTGAAAAACATGCAATTATTAAAGCACTACAGTGAGTCTAATAATTTGGTCTCATTATTATAATATAGTACTAATATAATACGTAATATTTTAAATATTCTATATTTATATAATATATTGTTTAATTTATTCTATCGTCGAATTTATATTACCGTATATTCCGGCGTATAACGCACACTTTTAATACAAAAATTAACATTGGAATTTACGGGTGCACGGTATGCGCCGAATATAAAAAATTATAGATTAAAAAAATTTAAATATGGAAAAATACTTTTATTTTAAAGAAATGACATACCTTTACCTATATACTTTATTGATTTTCGTTATTACATAAATAGTTCATTACATTCGTCTTCCGTTATTTCTTCAGGCACGTCATCACAATCTGTGTTACCCTCATCCATAAATAAACAGTCATCTTCTGATCCGTCCAGATTATTTGAAATGATGCATTTTTTGAATGATTTTCTAACCATCTCAGGCTTAATTTCATCCCATACTTTTAATATCCATTCGCACACTGTTTCCAAACTTGCATGGCGCATATGTCCTCCTTTTGTAAAGGTTTTCTCGCCCTCCAACATCCAAGTGTTCCACTGTTTTTTAAAATTGGCTTTAAATGGTTTGTTTAAGCAGATGTCCAATGGCTGAACTAATGGTGTCAATCCGCCCGGAATTACTGCCATATCGGTGTTACAATCCTTCAACAATTTTTTTGTATTATCTGTAAGGTGGGACCTAAACATGTCCCACAATAAAAGGCTTTCTGGTTTTCTATTGATACTAGACGAGATATTGCACACGTACAATCCAAATTCGTGCGCGTTATACGAAGAGTATATCTTAAAATTTAAAAAAAGTTATTAGAAATTACGGGTGCGCGTTATGCGCCGGAATATGTGGTATGTATGGTCTAGTTTAACCAATTGATACACAAACAAGTGCAAACCGGTTTCAGTCGAGTAAAAGCAATAAAGCTGTATAGTATCACCTGATAATTAAAATTTTGCGTCTTATAGTGTGTCTAATAATTTGGCCAGGGACTGTATATTTGGCACGGAAAGGGTTCAATGATTTCAACTAATTTATACAATACTCTTTAAAAATGATTAATTCGTGATTTTAACTTTAGGTGACTGTCCGTAAAGGGAAGGCAGCCACTGATCATGCTATCATAAACTGCCAATATAGAACGGCTCCTTTTAGTACATCCACAAGAAATAAAGTGTCACGTAATGATAGAAGATGTTTAGAAATGTCTATTATATTGAGACAAGCATTTGAAGCTGCTGTGTTGACATCTACGTACCCTGGCTCACAAATTGATATATTTTTCTTGGTAAGAAAATTTTAAAATGTTTTTGACTACTAGAATTGCATATGCATAGCTGCCAACATGAATAGGAAATAATCGAGTATAAATTTCTTGATGATTGTTGCACTGAAATGTTTTGACAGATGGTGATATTTGACTAAATAAGGGTTATTATTTTTCCCTTACAACCTTATCATCAGTCCTGTGGCAGAATTTTTTCAAGCTTTCTACAACAACCTCTCTAGCACTAATATCTTTTTTCTGCAAGATTCTTTAAATAATAACAAATACACATGTTACTAATTGAAAGAAACAGAAACATTGTGTTTACAATATATATATGTTATTTAATTTTATTTGGATAGGGTTTTTTAATTGAATCTGTAATACTCTTTGGTAAGGGGAAAAGGTAAAAACAAGCTAATTATTTCCTTTTACGCATTTTGTAAAAATCAACCCATTAAAAAAAAAATCAAAATCCTAAAACAGTAACTACCGAAAAAAAGATAGATTGCGAAATCTCGCAAATCAGATATTTCGAAAAAGGGATACTAAATGCTTATTTTGTTTCCAGATTCGGTTGTTGTAATGAATAATATTGTATTAAAAATTATGTGGGTGTCAATGGCAATAACTGCTAAAGAAAATCGATAGAATCATTGCGCTAATAATTAAGTATTCAATTGCATGATTCGAATTTCCCATATTGTCAGAAATATATCAGGATGTTTAAAAACCACATGAAAATTAATATCATTAACTGCCGAAAATTCAATCGAAATACTACATGGGTTCGCAATATTATCGGCATGAAAAGAGCATGCCGAAAAGTGATTATTTAAATGCCCAATTCAAAATTTGTGTAGAAATAATATCAACAAATAACCCGTGGAATTTGCTAGTACTGGTGATGAAATTGTCCTATTAAAGGTAAATAATCAAATATATGATTTTAGTTTCTTGTGTAGAAAAGAAAAAAATGTTTTTTTTTTTAAAGTGAAAATTCGTAGCTATAACTAACTGTTCAAAGATAAATTAAAACACTGCAAAGATTAACGAGGATATTAGTGCAAGTACGCTTAAGAGTGTTTTCTTGAATCTGCAATTCGAATTTCCCGTGCCATAATAATATTGGTATATTTTTTTAAAGACGCGGGTTTTGGGTGATAAAGTGAACACTCAAATGCTCAAACTAAAATTTTCATGTGCGTAATATATTAAAATTATCAACACCAACAACAAAAGAACATTTGAAACTTTCTGCAGAGTTGAAAACCAAAATTTTTTACTTCATTATTCTCAAATGAGAATAGAAAAATCAAGACCATTCCTTCCCCTCCGATACATGAGTATGGCATCTTTTGAACATAATTTTGGAGAAAAAAAAATGTTCAGAAAATTTCTGCAGAAAAGAAACTCTGTGCATGCTTAAGCTGACTTTTGCTGGTACTGTAAGTGAAACATAATTACATTCTCATCTCACGGGTCTTCACAAAACCTGCTTGCTCATTCACTGGTCCTTAACGGTTACCAACCTACTATTCTTTCATTTATTTACATTGCTTCATTGAGTGAGAAAGAAATATCAGTAGCTTTTATTATTTAAAAAAAAAATTTAAACTTTAGCAACTACATTTTATTTTTCTGACTTTGAGGTATAACATTTTCATTTGCAGGTATTATATTCTGATGGAGGTAATCTTAGTGCTTGTATCAATGCTGGTACTCTTGCTCTCATCAATGCAGCCATTCCACTGAAAGACTATCTTTGTGCATGCTGTTCTGGCTTTGTCAATGAAACTCCTCTGAAGGACATCAATCATTATGAAAGTATTTTAGGTGGAACTGAATTGAATCTCGCTATGCTTAGGAAATCTGAAATGATTGTGTGTGATGAACTTACAGCTAGGATCCACAGAGATCACTTGGGAAAAATTCGTAAAATGGCCATGCAAGGCTGTCATGACATTAGTGCAATCCTAGATGCTGCTATAAAAAAACATTTGGCACTTGTGAAGATAACTTAGTTATTTTGCTTACAATAAAAGCTGTTCTTTTATTTGATTACATTCTTTCTTTTGTAGTCAGACTATAATACTAGTCATGTACTGTATAATCATGACATTTATGCCACTGTAAAAAAACACATGGATCTTAATTTTTTTTTTATCAAAATAAAAGTTATTCTTACATTCCTTTCTTTATAGTCAAGCGAAAGCACTTGTACATAACCATGTACAGTTGAATCTTCTTTCATCCAGATACCCATGTTAGCCATAATAGTAGATAAAGTGAGTGTTAAAGAATGTTTTGTTCAAGAATAAAACTACTGAACATGTGGATCCTCCAAAGGGGACATTTTTTACTTTCCGTTTCTCCTTGTTATTTCAATAGAAAAAAAAATCAACAACATTAAAAAAACACAAAATATGAATCTTGTTCCAAAGGGCATTTTGGTCAAAAGAGAAAGGTCACACAACGAAAGGGACTCTTAACATGTGAATCCTTCAAAGGGAACATTTTTTACTTTCCGCTTCTCCTTATTTCAATAGAAAAAAATCAACAACATTAAAAAAACACAAAATATGAATCTTGTTCCAAAGGGAATTTTGGCCAAAAGAGAAAGGTCACACAACGAAAGGGACTCTCGTATTTGGGATAAGAAGAGATTGGTAAATTATACAGCTCTATGTTAAAATTTATCACTTTTTACTGTCCCTAGAATTAATGAGTCTGTTGAGTGACCCTTTAAATATTACCCTTACTATGAATTCTATAATGTAAATATCCATATTATAGTTATTTTAATTACAATTAACCAAAACAAAATTAAATAATTGCAATTTTTATGCGAATTAGAGGAACGAGACCACCTAATTTTAATGCCCATGTCTACGGAAGTGACTAAGAATCCTGAATTCTGTTCAGTCAGAAGGCGTGTCTACAAAAACAAAGGTCCAAAGTTGGGTCCTGCAGTATATAAGCTGATAATAGTTTTAAATTTTCGATTTTAAAAGACAATGAACAATTAATGGGATGTGTAGGGTAGGAATTTAAAAATATACACGTCATACATAACGACCTATATATTAGCAAAATATTAACTTCTAACTTTATCAAATACATTAATCCATATCTGATACATCAAGTGTCACAAAATTATAGACGAATTAGAAGAGGCTCATCACACTTTGTTATAAAAACAATATTTCCCTTATAATAAAGTGTTGCATTTGTAAAAATAACTTCTTCGATTTTTCGTCATGTTTCAGACGAAAATTGTTGCTCATATATTGTATACATGTAATGCCCCATATTTTCCTTTAATATCAACCTATTATGAAATTTGGTCAGATAAAATACTGTAACATAATATACTACCATACCAATGAAAATAATTCTAGACAAATTTGGGGGCACACAATAGGGCATGATGTAGTTACATTGACAAACAGCAAAAATAACTTAAAAAACTTGTAATAAGTCTGACATCAAGGTGAACCAGTAGGGTTGAATGATATAAAGCAACAAATAGCCAGTCACAAGGGTCCGTAGTTGGAATTGCAGAGGCGGCCAATTTTTAAAAATAATAAAAAGATAAGCTTTTTTTTTTTAGATCCTTTTTTTACAATATTGTAACATAAATAAAATATTCCTTTACTAATTTTATTTACTTATTGTAACTGCGTTTACAATAATAGCGTTGAAATTAGAATATTGTTGCTCATATACTGTATATATATAATGCCAAATCAAAATTACCATGATTTTGAAACTCAGATATTGTTCTGTAACTCCACCATGTACTACCATACCAAAGCAAATAATTAAAGACAAATCAGGATGCACACAATGGGGCATAATAAGGTTTCCTCGCAAACCGCAGAAATTACTTAAAAAGCTTATTCAATATCTTAAACCCAGGTCAATATGTTGGGTTAAGTGGTATGAAGCAACAAATTACTAGACCTAAGGGTATGTGGTTGGAATCTCAACGACGGCCAGTTTTTTAAAATTATATTTGAGAAAAATAATTTTTTTATTAGAAATTTTACAATATTGTACACAAATAAAATATTCCTTTGCTTAACGTAATTAGGAATTTTGGATCATATACTGTATATACAGAATGCCCCATATTTCTCCTAATATTAACCTATTATTTTGAAACTCAGTTACATATTATATTGTAATATTAGTTATGGAGTTATTAAGATTGAGTCCTAAGAATCTAATCATTAGATCAAAAGTTATTCAGGGTGTTCCCTTTTTGTTTTGTACATTGTACAGATATAAAAAAAATAGTAAAAACAAGCATTTTAAATAGTAATTCGCAAATTTTTAATCGAAAGTTTAAATTGTTCTTTGCAATATACAAAGGGGCCGCGCAAAAAGTACGTACATCCCGAAGGGGGGGGAGGGGATTTGCTATTTTGTACGGTTTTGTATGATGGGGAGGTATTATACAAAGTACATACATAAAGTTGGGTGTTATTGTTTAAATAATTTAAATGAATAAATTATATTAAATAAATATTTAATTTTATTTAAAACATAATTATTTTAATTTTTATGAAAAAGGGGGGTAGACCAGTGGTTCCCAACCTTTTGTGGACCATCGCCCCCCTCTTGGGGTTGGCTGACACATATCGCCCCTTTTTCTTTTTGCTCAAAAAGCTATTCATTGTTGCTTGTGAGCAACCAAACACTGAAAATATGCTATGTTATTTGATTTTAATTTGAAGTGTAATGCAAATAAGGAGGCACATTTATCCTGTCATTTTTATTAATTGAAAAAAAATAGTGCATTTTTTTTTAAAAAAAAAAATGATATTTAAAACGGAATAATCAAAACCCAAGTAAATTTTTTTTAAATTCATATTTTAATGTAATCAAGAAAAAGTTAAAACGTTAACAACTAAAATTTGAGAAAAAAAAATGAGGGAGAAAGTACATTTCTACCACTTCAATGACTGCCCTGTGCTTGGTGTATTTCAAGTTAAAGCTTGGATGTCAGGTTTTATGCTCGTCAGATTTAAACGCAGGTCTCCTTTGAAGCAAATGTCCAACCTATCTCTTTGCTTTGTGAGCAGCTGGAAGACAGAACTAAATCCTCTCTCCATTAAATATGTTGACGGGAACGAGATTAGAAGCGGCTCAGTTTGTTTCCACAATTATGGATAAGTGTTCATAAAAGCTTTACCCAAGCTAACTCGTAACCGTATTTTTTAAAGACGACTTTAGCCTCACAGTCATACTTCAAATCTAAAAACTCAGTATACAAAGAGGAAGTGAGCTTATCCACAACTTCAAAAGAGAAAGGATCGAAAATCCAATCCGGAATTCCTAATTTCATCAAATCTTTAAATCTTGATTCCATAACTGATCAAGGTAATCAATAAAAATTAAGATTTTATTTTCGAGAATCTCGATATCTGCCATTGAACACTTTTTAAGAGTTGGAAATTGCAATTAGCTCTTTGCGACCAATGTTGACTTGTAGATATCAAACTTGGCGATGAATGAAGATATGATTCAATAGCCTTGATAATGTTCATTTTATTTCCTTGAAGTTTTACTTGGATTTCGTTCATTTTTTCGAAAATATCTGTGAGGTACGCAGTTTCCAACTTGCGTTGCTTCAAACTCTCACTTAAAACAGGATCAGTGGTGTCGAGAAACTCAGTAACCGAATCCAGCAGCTCGAAGAAACGGCTCAGTTTCCTTTTGAAAGTCATCTCACAGCTGTATGTAGGAGCAGGTATTCGAAATCTTCATCATTTTCATGGCAAAGTTCTCGGAACAATCGGTTATTAGGAGAATTAGCTTTTATTTTATTGATGCCATAAATAACCAATTTTTTGCATCCAAAAGTTGACGATGAATGACATAATGAATGGTGAGATAACTTCCTATACTTCTTTTTTAAGGTGACCCAGAAACCCAGTATGACAACCAGACATGGTTGGAGCACCATCTGTTGCACAAGCCCTTACATTTGTGAGGGGAATTTCTTTTACCTGGAAATAATCTTTGACTAATTTAAAAATCGACGATCCTTTTGTATCTGTGGTCAAAGTTCTTGTAAACAACATTTCCTCGTTAATCTCCTTACTCTCATTTATGAATCTCACGTAAGCTAAAACAGCTTTGTTATCTATCACAGTTGATTCATCAATCTGCAACGCAAATTTACCTTCTTTCAGAAATTTGAGTTTTGATTCAACGTCGGCAGCCATCTCATCAATACGCCTGGAAACAGTATTATTGTTCAGAGGAACAGAGTGACTTATCAGATTTCCGCCTGCGATACCAAAACGTATGACGAAAACGATCCTGCACTTGAATTTTTTTTAAATTTTTAACTATCATAATTCTTTGTCTACACCAGAACCATAGGTCTCATATACATTTTCAATTTCAATCTCAAATAGCTTTTATTATTAATATTATAAGCAATTTTTATCTTTTGAATACTCGTCGCCCCCCTTGAGAAGCTCTATCGCCCCCAGGTTGGGAACCACTGGGGTAGACTAATAAAATTTACCTACTCTAAGGGGGGGGGGAGGGGGTTTAAATTTCTCCATTTTTGTGTGCGTACTTTTTGAACGGCCCCAAATTAAACAATAGCGTTGAGCGTTTTAATATTTTAGAAAATTCATGAACGAAAGCAAAAATCTTTCTTTTTTAAAATGCAAGGAGAGTGTGCAAGGAGACTCATAAATAACGCATTTAATATTTTTCTCTAACCACTGGTGTTTTTTTTTTTTTTTTTGAATGAAAACAAGTTAACTAAAATTGGCAATTTGTTATACTTTTATTAGCAATTGTCATAATCAGTTGTAATTATTTGTATTGAATTTTATGATTAATTTATTTATAATATCAGGAGATATTATTATTTTTTTTTTTTTGTCTTGATCAGAATAGATATAGTCCGAAGCTTTTTAAATATTTATTATTTTGCTGTTTAGAAAAAACAATTATTTTTCCAAATAACAGCTTTTTTTAGTTTACTTTTTAATAATGAGTGATATGTATTTCTATATTGTAGTTTTATCCTTTTTAAAAATCATCATGTTTAAAAAACATCAAAATTTAACAGTACTTCATTAAATCAGTTAAGTTGTTTTTACTTTAGTTTCATCTGAAATAATAGTGAATAACATAAGTATTTTGTGATAACTTTATATTTCAAATCAACAACAATTTTAAATATGCATGCAAAATTATTAAAAACTAAAATTGTTATAGTTTTTTTATTGAAAATTTTTGATAATATATAATACAATCTTAGCAAGATGATTACATTCTTCAAATAATGCTTTAATTTTGCATTTTAAAAAATAGAAATATAAATTTTTTTTATAGGGCACTAAATCAAAATTTGCCATTCCTTTTCCATAGCAATTTTAACAGACAACTGTGTATAAAAATACAATTAAGGGTCCCCTTCAGATAGGAAAGAGATTCTATTTACTCCATGTTATCCTATGGATAATTATAGTAATGCTTGTATAATTAACATACTTATATAATTAATTACTATTGCATTTTTTCCATATCATTCATTAATCCTAGCTGAAATGGTTTTTATGAAAGCTTTCTCAATTAAAATTTAAAAAGATTTAAAACTTTAAAAATTTGGTTTCAATGAAACATATTTCAATGAATAAAATTAAATCTTAATAAGATACTTAAGAAATTATAATTTCATGCCTTTTTCTGTCTGAAGAGAATTCTTATATTCATTTTATAATATAGCTCTAGAACTAATTATTCTTAATGTAAAGGAAGAAAAGTGGCAATTTTCCACAGTTATGTGAAGATTTTTAAAAAGTGCAGCTCACTCTCAATACTTCTGATAAGTTACTTATATCTAATAAGTACTTCTTATAAATATACATTAAAATGTTCTTCTTTTTTATAGACATCATTTTGCATATACATTCACACATAACTTTTACATCATATCTTGTACATAATACATCATACCTTATCATCAGAGTAAAATCACCGTCCTTAAAAAAATAATGATTTTACATTTGAAACAAGTTATTAGCAAATGTATTTTTCTATAAGAGATTATATGGTTAGAATTCATATTTGATACTTCTATAATGAATTGTAATTATAACTAATAATAAAATTTTGAATTTTTTTACCACGATTATGTGTGTTATAAGTGTCAGACATAAAAAAATTTATAAAAATCCCATTCGATAAAATAGAACAAATTGAAAACTCACTATCAAAACATATCTTACAAATTCAAATTAAACATTGTAACATATGTTAAATGCAGGGTTTGTGATTAAAAAAATAATAATAACAAAAACTTTAGCTTGAGTTTTAAAAAATATTGAAAGAAATTTAGTTTATATTAAGTTAAAATAATAATACATTTTAAACTATGTATTAGTTACTATCTAAAAAAAAATTTAATAAATAAAAAAAAACATATAGGAACAGGCTATCTGAATTTTTCTTTTAGCAGCTGTTTTACTCAACATTGGAATTACCTTTTAATACTGTAAATACTTTTAAGATTCAGAAATATATTTGCAATACAAAAATAAAATGTGGTTTTAAAGACTATTTAAAACCAAGAATTGGTAGAAGTTTCATTACCATCATGTTTTTTGCAAAGATACCCATTTTCAGTAAGTACTTTTTAGAGATAAATTAAAAAAAAAAAAACATTAAATTTTCAATTTATTATTTAGACTGCATCCTGAAAACCCCCCAAAAAGTTATAAAATATTTCAAAAGCATTGTAATTTATTTAATACCAAATATTAATGATTTTTAAGAAAAAAAGATTGATGTAAATCGATGAGCGCTGGTTAAAACATAAGTTTTGGGGCTATCAAATTTTTTAAATGATTTGTAAATGACAAAAAAAAACAAATAAAATGTATTGATTTTTCAGAATTATCAGAGAGAATTTATAAATAATACGGTGAATCAATGAAACAAATATAAAAATGAAACATTTTAAAATATCATAACATGACAACATATACAAGAGGTGAACGAAAATTAACAATATGATGTTTATTAATAAAGGCTAGTTATGTATAATGTTTTTAATATATGTCTGGCGAGTTCGTATTTCTGTTTATATTTCTGGACATTTCATAAGTCTTTTTGGCAGCAACAACTTTGTTCATTTTGTGTATATTTGCAGTTTGTGGAGTTGCACTGGAACTAGTTATCTGAAAGTAGAATAAAATTATCAATTTAATAAAATTGGAAGTTCCTACTTAAATATTAAATCGATCGAAGAAAAAATAGTTATTAATTTAATTTTTTCCCCGTCTGTAAGTTAGCTTAGAATTGTTAAATAATTTATAATGTGTTTTAGAACATTCAGAATTAGATCAGAAGGTTTTCATAATACAAACCTGGAAACACGAAGCTTTGCATTATTTATATAGATCATTTCACATATAATTAAATACACCATTATCATCTACGAAATATGACAATATATATTTGGAATACATCAATATTATGTGCTTTAAAATAATTTTTAAATACAAATAGAGTTTAAAAAGCAAAAATCTACACTAAAGTATTTTTTATTTACAGAAAAAGAAATATCATTATCAAGAGAGCATTATTATTAAAAACCATATATTTGCTGGTTTGCTTTAGAAATTATAAAATTCATGTAGAATTGCGTTAGATAGATTTTTCAATGCTATAATTTTTAAATAGACTTCATATTAAAAATGTTATTATGGTGCCTAATGACAGTCACACACTTTTCTGGGAGCTGATAAGGGGGACACTGACAGAAGTAAAATTTGTTTATAACAAGGTGCATAGCCCAATCTCTCAACAAAAAATAAGCACCTTTTCTCAACAAAAAATAAGCACCTTTTAAACACTCAAAAAATATTTTTAAGCACTATATATAATAACAAAATGCAAAATAATTTTCAGAAAATTTACATAATCATCATTAAATAACTAGTTTTTAACAAAGAACTCTTTTCTTGATTATATTAGCCACCATAAAAAGATCGAGAGATTTTTTTGGTTCGATTTCAGAGGGTGGAAAATGAAGACTGAAATTGAGAATATCTTAAAAAATGCAGTAGGGTTGCACATGAGAGTGTAAGAATCTCACTGAACCCAGCTCAGTAGACACATATGCAGACTGCCAAGTATTTAATCAAATATGTAATATGATTGGCGTTATCATACATCAAGGACCAACTGTACGCCAAAATTGATTGTGGTTGAATGAACTGTGAAAACGTTGAATAAAACAATGTGAAAACCACGCTTTTACATGATACACAGCAAAAATCGACATGGTACAGAAGAAAAAATCTAATTTTCCAAAAGGTAAAATTAAGCTCTTAAAAAATAAAAAACCCTTTAAGGTCTTTTAAAAACGCTACACACCATATTAAGAGTAAAATGTTTCAAAGTTTTGATAAATGCAATTTATATTTACAAATTACATCAGCATTAAAAAAAAAAAAAAAAACTAACTTCTTTGTGTAAATATATTGTTGTAGTTGTAGACTGTTGAACAACTCCTCTTGCAACAACTTGTTCGGGAGTTGCTTCTTTTTCTTCTGCCACCTAAAATAGAAATGCAATTAAATTAAAAAGTCGAGTTGCATCCACCAATGAGGTTTTGTCAGTAAGAAAACGCATAGCAATCATTGAATGTGTTTTGAATAATTTATCAACATGTATTGTAAATAAAATATCTACAAGAAAATGTTTGACCCAGATTAAATCATCCCATTTTACGCATATGAAGAGCCAATATGTTTAATTAACTCACCCACAAATTGAATCAAAGTCTAACTAAAAAAGAATTGGGGAAAGGAAACAAATCTTTAAAGCGTTCACAGACACAAAATGAAATTTTAAATTTGATGTTCATTGAAGATGAAATTTTAGAGGACATTTCTTTGCAAAAATAAAGTGTTGTTGTTGTGTCCAATCATTCAGGATCTAGCGACAGCTAGATCAAATCCATGAGACCGTGAACTCTAGTAAAGTCAAGCACCAGAAGTGGGCTATCACGGATATCCTTAAGAGAGAGCCCCAAGCAATCGAGCATCAGATTGCACGTTGGGAAGACTTTGCGGCCACATTCAAAGGTCATGCCTTTTAGGTGCCCACTGATAAGTCTTGAGGCGGCCGTTTGAGCATATCTGTCAGCCTCAAGATCCAATGCACATCCTGGTCTTTCACTACAGAACCAGGGATGGGCAGGAGGGGAGAGCCAGACCTGCCGGTCTCTAATTTTCGTCATTGAGAAAATCTCTTGAAAAGTGAGGTCATAGTCGGTAGTTGCCATCTCAGCGCAGCCTCTTTTAGCCAAGATATCCGCAACTTCGTTTTCAGGGAAGTTGACGTGAGGGGATCCACTAAAAGTGGACCTCCCTACGATTTGCAAGAATTTTGAGCATATTGATTATTTGAATGCTTACGAGGTCTTTTACTCGACTCCAGTCCTGTAGATGTTGAATCGAGCTGTGGCTATCTATGAGAGTCTAAATATCGCTAGAGTCAGGAGTGGAGGATGGTTTTTAAACCCTCCTCAATAGCTATCAAATAGCTCCTAAGTACCGAGCAGTTATATGGGTTTCGTCTAGAGAGTCGAACAGAAATATTCTCGATATAAATACCGCTCCCAGTGTGATTTGACTCGTCTTTACTGCCAACTGTATAATATACAATAATTACAAAATTAAGTGAAATCATGAATCGGTACTAAATATGCAGAGTATCTTAATATAGGCAGGTTTATAACATGTTTTTTTCCTGCACATTTAATAAAATAGCAAAGGGTTATCCCAGATTAAACCTTCCAATATATATATACACTGACTGAGCAAAACTCATGGGATAGCAGGGCTCTGATTTGTGGATGGACAGCACGTGTGACCAACGCCACCTGGTGGCATCTGCGACAGTCTCAGTTGTGTGTTAGTCATTGCTTGAAGTGGCTGTGTGAGTGATCAGGTAAAATGCAGCGTCGTCGTGAGTTGACGGCATTCAAACGCGGCATGGTTGTGGGTGCCCGACGCATGGGACATTCCATTTCGGAAGTGATTCAGGAATTCGGCTTCCCAAGGTCAACCATGTCGAGAGTTTACCGAGAATGGGTGAATGAGAGTGTCACAGTCCACAACAGACACCATACCAGGCGTCCACAGGCCCTAAATGACCGAGACAGGCAAAACCTGAGACGAGTGGTAACTCGAGATAGGAGAGCAAGTGTGCAACAAATCACGTATGAATTCAACACTGGCCGCGATAGAGACGTGTCCCAGTGGACAATCCGTCGGAACATGCATGTTCTCGGGTATGAGAGCCGTCAACCACACGTGTGCTACTGCTAACGCAGCATCATCGGACAATTCGGTGTGCATTTGCCACCAATCACCACGGATGGACACTGCAACAGTGGCGTAACGTGATCTGGTCTGATGAATCACGTTATCAACTGTTCCATGCTGATGGGAGACACCGTGTGTGGCGCACACTACACGAAGCGATGGATCCAGCATGTCGAGTGGACACAGTCCAGGCCGGTGGCCTATCAGTCATGGTGTGGGGTGCATTTTCGTGGCATGGAATGGACCCCCTGGTCGTTCTGGATGCCACATTGACTGGTCAGCGGTATCTTCAGCTGCTTGGAGACCATCTCCACCCTTTTGTCATGTTTCAACACCCTGATGACATTGCTGTGTATCAAGATGACAATGCAGCCCCACATCGCGCCAATATCGTCCGTGCCTGGTTCGACGAGCATGCAGGTGAAATCCAACGACTGAATTGGCCACCTCGAAGTCCTGATACGAACCCCATTGAACATATCTGGGATGCCCTCGACGTTAGGCTCAGGGCATTGAATCCTCAACCACCTCATTGGGGTATCATCGTTCGTAGTTCTTTGAATGACCATTATCCAGGAAGACGGATTGGGCGAGGAGGTTCAATTCCTTGGCTACCCAGATCACCTGATATAACGCCGCTGGACTTTTTTTGGGGGGGATTTATAAAGGACAATGTTTACAGGAGAATCGTATGGAACATTTATGACTCAACAGCCAGAATTACAACCGCAATAGCCTCTGTGGTTGCCAACATGCTTGCCGCTACCTGGCATGAAATTGACTATCTACTTGATATTCTCCATGCGACGAAGGGGGCACATGTGGAAGTTCATTGACAAGGTTCATGAAACTTGTTGAGTCTATCTAACCATTTATGTTATTAATTTTAATCTATCTTTATTATTTTATGAGTTATTGAACATCAAAATGGGTCCGCGACTTTATAAACACTCTGTATAATAATACAATAAAAAAACAATTAAAGGAGGACTCAAAAACAGGCTAACAGAAACAAAATAAAAAGGACTTCAATTTGAAGATAAATTAGTATGTCATATAATTAAAAAATTGTAAGTTAGTAATAAGCACGATTACAAAATTAAATTCAAAAATTTTTAAAAAGTCATTTGTAAAAGGCATTTCATAAAAGATATTAATTAGCCCTGTGGCAGAATTTTTTCGAGCTTTCTGTGACAATTCACTCTTGTACTAATACCTATCAGAAAATAATTTTTAATAGTAGCAAATATATATATATATATATATATATATATATATATATATATATATTTTTTTTATATATATATATATATATATTTTATATATATATATATATATATATATATATATATTTTATATATATATATATTTTATATATATATATATATATATATTTTATATATATATATATATATATATATATATATATATATATATATATATATATATATATATATATATATATATTTTATATATATATATATATATATATGTATATATACAGTGAATTCGCAATAACTCGAATCTGATAGGACTGACGAAAAACTTCCGACATATCGGAAGTTCGACTTACCGTTAGTTTCGGTTTTGGACTTTCAAAATATTGTTGGATTATTTAATTAATGCTTATTAATTACGAATCTTCTAAATGCTTACAATATTTAAGATCACTTTTCTGACAAGCCATTTACGATAAGACTGTTTGAAGCACTTTATGATACCCTGGTCCATCGGCTGCAACTTGGCTGTTGTGTTTGGCGGGAGAAACTGCAAGTTTACTGCTTTCAAATTAGGTAGATCACTATGCGCTGTGCATTTATCCATAAAGAGTATCAGTTTTCCTTTCTTAGCGAAGAATTTCCGATCCAATTTTCTTACATAGTCTTCAAATAATACTGATGTCATCCAAAACTTTTTGTTAAGACTTGTAATCCAAAGGATACGTTTTTACATTCTTGAAACATCGGGGATTTCGGTATTTTCCGATAGCAAGTAAGGGCAATTTCTCTGTCCCAGACGCATTTCCTCCAACTAGGACAGTCAAACGTTCCTTGCTCATTTTACCCCCTGAGCAGTTTTTATCCTTAAACATCATAGTCTTATTTAGAAGACATTTAAAAAATAAACCCATTTCATCAATATTGAAAACATCATTTTAACTGTATCCTTGAAGTAAATTTGGTAACGTTTCATTTAACCACTGTTCACATACTTCAAGAGGGACAGCTTTAGCTTCTCCATGAAGAGTGCGAAAGACATTGTGTGTGTGTTGCAAAGGAAGGGACAAGATATCAGCTTCTAGGTTTTTTTCTTGCTTCAAAAGATAAAAAAAAAATCGAGTTAAAGGGAGTAAAATTCGATTAATCAAGAATAATTAACATGAAATTGAAGATAAAAGGGTCGGGACCTCATAAAAAATCGAGTTATAGTAATATTCGAGTTATCGTACTTCGAGTTATAGCGAATTGACTGTATTTTATATATATATATATATTTTATATATATAAAATCATTGTGGATATATTTACGTATATATTTATGTGGATTTATATATTTTTGTGGATATATTTACTAAACATTTTTTTTGGTTTTTAATTTTTATAATTTTCCCATGTGCAAATCCATATCAGGTAAATCCATTGACAAAATTATTTACTAAATAATTTCTTTGTCAATGTGCATAATTTTTCCATGTGCAAATCCATTTTGGGCAAATCCGTGGTTAGAATTATTTACTTAAAATTCCTTTACTAAATAATTTCCTTTGTTAATCTATACAGTTTTTCCATGTGCAAATCCATTTCGGGCAAATCCGTGGCTAAAATTATCTACTAAAATTTTTTTCTTTGTGAATTTTTCCGTGCGCAAATCCATTGCGGGCAAATCCGTGTTAAAATTATCTATTAAAACTTTTTTTCTCTGATAATTTAAATAATTTTACTATGTGCTAATCCATATCGCGCAATCCGCGGCTAAAATTATTTGCAAAACAGGCAATTTATGTTTCTCTTTTCTCTTAAATAAACATCTTTAAAAACTATTTATGATTAATTTTTAAAATTATCCAGTATAATATTACCTTGTGCACATCCATTTCGGGTCCTTCCTTGGAAACTAACAAATCAAAGCTCAGAATAACAAATCACTTCAGCAGTGCAGTAAGAACGACACTTTAAAATCCTCTTGTTACACTCAATTTGCGCTTTTGTTTTTATCTTTTGTTTTCATATTTTGTAATCTGGCAATCTTTCTGCGAAAACATTTTTAAATCATTCTTGAAAAATTTTCTGTCCATGTAAGTTGATCTGATTTTGCTACTCCCTTTATAGTCCCTTTTCAATGTTTTTTCTTTTTCTTTTATTTTATTTTCTGTTTTTACATGTTATTTTTACTTTTTGTGATCTATTTTATTTGTTGTTATTTTTATAAAAAAATTTTTTAGTGTTCCTCACACTATTGTATTAATATATTTTGCTTTGGTTTTATTGATACAATATCAGAAAGCACTCTGTTTTGCGGATATAATCGTGTGGCCTGAAGAAAAGATTATATCTTTTTTCTTTCCGGTTTTTCAAATAAAATTTTATCCCTTTTTTTCTTCTTCATTTTTATTATATAAACTGTTGTTTGTTATTTTTTAATTATTATTCCCCCCCTTTTTTCTATAATTTTTCTTTGTTTTATTTTTCATTTTGAACTTTATATATATATATATATATTATATATATATATATATATATATATATATATATATATATATATATATAAAAGAGCAAAAGCATTTCCTGTTTACAAAATTTTTTTTAAAAAAAAAAGTCTTCATGGCCGGAATAAAACAGTATAATTTTTTTTAATTATAATTTTATTATTTTTTTAATTATATAGTAAGAAGTTTTTTTTATACACATAAAAAAAAACTATAACACATATAAAACAGTACATAGTCTGTGTTTCTGTGATCAAAAAATGTGAGAAAGGCATTTTTTGAAAATAATTCTGCAGAAAAGGGGAAAAAAAGTTCTGCTGAAAAAAAAAAATCTCCAAAAATTCTGCAGATAAAAAGATGCTCTTTTGCTTCCCAAATAAAAAAAATTTTCTGCAATAATTTTGTCATGTTTTGCGACAATGTCATCGTGTCGCCACGATTCTGCTACAGGGTTGATTAGTAGGCAAAGACAGTTAAATTCAAAAATGCTTCTCCATATAAGCAGAGCTATTTTTAGCAGTTTGAATACTTCAAAACTTGGCGAACAAAGAACACGGGGCGCGCTCAAAAGAGCAGAAAATCAGGGTCATGAATTGTGGTTGCCGGGAGAAAAGTGTTGCACCAAGCAGACTCCTCAATTCTGCTTTTAACATGTAAAGTCTATGGCGGGCTTGTCGTACTTTGAATCGATTTTTCTTGTTCAAGAATCGGAGTGATCAATTAAAAAAAAATACTAATAATTTTTTCAATCTTTCCTATCCACGAAAATGTAGGTTAATTTTTTTAATCTTTATTACTTTTTGTAATATTGCCTTTGAAACACAAGTCACTTTCTACCTTTGAGTAAGGGAGGAAGGCAACTTCCACCCCCAAGTTCACTAATCTTCTCGGTGGGAGGTCTTGCTCCCTTTAAGAATATGGTATGGTATGGGGAACGCTTTAAAAACCTATAGCTTTCTTTTTAGTTATAAGCTTGTAATTTATTATGAAAATTATATTTGCTGATAATTCGTTCATTCTATATACATTTTATTTATTTAGTAGTAATAATTTTCTTGTTTTTATTCATTTTGAGAATGGAATTTATTTTTTAAATACATGATTCCCCTTTTTTTAAACTTTGTTTCTTATTTTTTAGAGATGTTTCAGAATTAAAAAAATTAGCTGCTGAATAAAGTGAGATTAATTAAAATCGAATAAATGACGTAAAGATCTTCCAATATACTATAAAGCATCACAAAACTGCAGTTTTCCTTTTTTTTAAAAAAAATATATCGTACACTCATTTGTAGGTTTAAAAAAACATTTACATTAAAAAAATTTAAAAGATTCCAATTTTTTCATTCCGTAAATAGTTTTAATTACTCCAATAGCTGGGATAGTATGTTTTTTCACGGTAAGGAAAAAAAATAGCTAGTACACAAGACCACGCATCATCCAAACATGAACAAGCACTTAACCCTGTTTTTAGTGCTTTAATGTAAATACACAAGAACACTAAAGTATTATGAAATTTTCATTTTAATCAGCAAATGAAGAAAAATATGAAAATACACGCATGTATTGTAAAATTCTTTAAAAAAAAAATAGAAGTAAAAGAACATTAGTGGTCATAATTAATATTCACGAGAGAAAAATACAAACGGTATCAAAATATAATGAATCGATGCTTAGGAACGCAACACTGAAAATATTGAAACCAGTTTGATTGCCGGATGAAATAGAAAGAATGAGAAATGTGATTATTATAAACACCACGAAATTTCATCACGATAAATTAAAAAATAAAAATAAGCTGTAATACTTAGAGTTAAGCTACTCTTTGCTACTTCAGACAGTCAAACTGGTTTTGATGTTTTCAGACCTGATTCCTTAGTTGATTCCCTGATCTGTAGTTCCTAATTAATACACTTTTTAAAACTTTTTTTCGCAATATTCTAAAAATATATATTAAGAGTAGTAATTATGCAATATCTTATGTATTTAATAACGAGAAATTTTTCGAATTCATATTAAAAGTGTATAATGTAATTTTTATTCATAACGTTTTGCTAGAACAAAGTATGTAATCAATGTGTTATTTTAATTTCTCTTCCCTGACCCTTTTTTTTGCCATTCATGGAGAAGAGTTTTAGTAGAAATTTCTATACTGCAAACTTTAATTAGTGTAATTATAGTTAATTAAAATATAAGAAAACTAACCGTCATTAGCATTACATAAATAGGAAAAACACGAAAACCTCCCAGGGTTAGCCAGCATGCCATCTATATGAATATATCTCCTAGATAACCATAATTTTCTGTATTTTTGTATTTGATAAAATTTTGTAAAGTAAACTTGTCTCAATCTGTTTTTATGTTGTAAGTTTTAATCAAAACCAATAAATGCCTTTTCTTTCAAAAATTTCGTTATCGTACTTTTTATAAATTAATTTCGATTATTTTGATAAATCTTTATATTAATTACAGTGAGCAGTCTCACAAATCTATGTACTAAAATGTAAAATAACATAGAATTATTTTATTTTGTTGTTTTTAATGATCCATCGAAATGATCTATTAGAAAAATAAATTTAAACTGTCACTTCAGCTTATTAGTCGAAAATGTTATAATTTACTTTTACGACAGAAATAACGGTATTTTTTTATGAATCCTCAAAACTGAAATGAAAGAGTTACATCAATTTTCTTATAATATTACTTCTACGTTTAGAAAATTATAAAGCTTATCAAAGATAGTTTTTAAGGAATTCCTTAGAAATAAGTTATACTTTTGTAAGTTATTTATTTGTCCTTTTATTTACGACATTTACAAATAAAATGCGTTCATTACCCACTTTTACCATTATTCTTTGTTATTAGGGTTATAATAATTTAATTAAAAATGAAGTTCCTTTATTATATAAAGTAATCACAAGATATTACTTGATAAAAATTATTTGATAAAATATAAATACCTTTTAACAAGCAAAAGCTGATAAATAAAATATATTCACTTTTTAATAAGTTATATTTTCCTTTATTCCTTTAAAATAAACTTCATATAAAACTGCGCTCTCAAAATATGCAGTTTAATAAATTTATACTAAATAACTGCTTTAGATCAATAAGAAATTTCTTTTGTATTATTGTTAAACAATATCTCTGGCGATAAGTTTTTAAAGTAACTATAACTGAGAAGAAATAATGTAAGTAAAAATGATGAATATGAGTTTGTGGGTGAAGTTTTAAATGTATCCGAGCTAAATTATTTGAATAAGTTAAGTGATATAATCGGAAACTAGATTTGTCTTAATATGATTTAAAATTTTGTGATAATTAAATCGAATAATTTTCAATTTTGATGTTTCAATTTGTTTGTGACAAATAACCCCGGTGTTTATTTTTTAAGATCGAATCATAATTCCAGTTCGGAGTTATTTATACAATAATAATTGTAGTTAGCAAAAGTAATAATTAAAATGAAGTGAGTTTTTAGTGAAGGTTAATTTAGTTCATTCAAATTGCGAAATTCAAATATTTAAGTCTAAATCAAATTTACATAGTAAGCAACCATATTTGCTTAAACAATGGATTAAATGTTAACATAGTTTTTTAAAGTGGTAGAATTTAATTAGTTTCAAAACGGTGTAATAATCTTTAAAAAAAATTAATTAAAATTAAAAAAAGATTGTGAAAAATATTTGTATTTGAATTGTAATTGAAAGAAGAAAATTAAATACGTAATAAAAAAATAAAATCTTGAACTCAAGGTTTTACTTTAACATAAAAAGTTTTAAAAATTAGCAAATCAATTTTAAAAAAATTAACAAACTTTATTTGATCTATAGAGAAAATATAAATTTATTTTTAATGTAGTTACTTTATATGAATTACTTTCATATGACTACATAGTAAAATTTTATAAATTTAAACACTTTGGTTATTATTAGTTCTCTAAATAATCAAATCAAAATAATAAACAATTCAAGATATAATTAGAAAAAGTGCATGTTAAATAAAATGATAAAACTATTTTGAAAATAAATAAAGTCGTTTTAGAGTTAAAAAAAATATTTTTTAAGTTTTTCTTAGAAAGAGAAAAAGCATAATATAAGATGAAGAGTGAGTTTCTTCTGATATCTTTTGAAAGCTAGTTGACCCCCGCAGGTTGCAATCCCCCTTCTGCGACAGTGGTTAGTCGATTAGTTTCGGGTTACTTAACTCACGCACCCCCACAAAAAATGTAGGGGAGACAGAGGAACGGGTTTTGGAGGTGCAATATATTTCGTCCCTTTTCGAACCTATCCTTACTGAAGGTTAGAATTGAAATGAAAAGGCCTCTTTAGGTATTCTTTGGCCAAGCTTCAAAATATATTTTTAAGTATAATATTTTTAGTATATATATTTTTAAGTAGAAAACAATTATAATTAAGTATATACATTAATTAGAAAATTTAATTAATCATACAGCAGGAAAACAAAATTATGAAAATCATACTGATTAAGAGTTAAATAATGAGAAACAACTTTTAAATTAAAAATTTAGTTTTAACTAAAAACATACAAAACAGCAAACATTAAAGTACATAAATAAAGTTTATATCTCTCTTTATACGGAAAAAAAATCCATTAGGTCCTGTTATTAATTCAAAGCATGGAAATAACAGGTAAAAAAACTACTTCATTTAATACCTTTTGTAGAAGTAAAATAATTATGACTATCATGAATTAGTTTCAGTTATTACAAATGTACAGTACAGAACCCGTTATCCGAAAATCAGAAAACCAGAATGAAATTCGATAAATTTTCCCTTCATTTTTTTAAAAAAGATGTTTTTCTCCTCATAAGATTTTTCATACTTTCTTGAAAGATGTTTACCTTACCTTCATTTTGGAATTCATTAGTGTATTACTTCAGCGTTTCTTCTTCTTTTTAAGATTATTTCCAAATATTATTATTATTATTTTTTTAGTGGGGATTAACAATAAAAAAAACGGCTTTTTGTAGCGATTCAGAAAACCGTAAAAATCAGTTATCCGGAATAGCGATGGTCCCGATCGTTCCGGATAACCGGTTCCCTTCTGTATAAGAAGAAAATTTTACAAATATACATGTTACAATTAAGAAAGAGAAGTGATAGTCAATAATAATTTACTTTCTCAAAAAACAGGCAAAAATGAAATAGTTTTATTGCCCATATGAGTATAAAGTACAGTTCTGAGTATGTTACAGTTTCAGAGTATGTAAGATATACTATCAGTTCTGCAAGATATACTACATACCTGTAATGGACCAGTTCTCTTCCCTGCTTTGCACTCAAATCTTTTATGGACGTCGTCTTTTGCTTTACATTTTTCACTGCAGTATGCAAAAGACCTTAAGCCAGAATAACAGCAAAGAATTTTTGCTGCTTGGGAACAATCAATGAGGGAACACTAAATAGAAACACAAACATTTACATTACAAAATTAATGGGATCCTGTATTTAAGCCACTGACTAAAAATAATTCACAAAATAAACTATTGTAATCTTTACTAAGAAAACATTCATTGGAAAAGCTTTTTTCTTCCTCTTCAAAATAAGACTACAGAGAAAAATAATTCTTATAATGTACTTAAAAGAAAACATTTATCAATAAAATAAAAATAAATAAATGAAAAATAAATGGGACACATAATGAATTGATTTTAAGTCTTAAAATTATGAAGTGTTGCACTTTAGGTTTCATGGGAAAGGCCTGTTGGTTAGATAAAAGTAAAGATCACCTTCAAAATATTAAAAACCCAAACTTAGGAATGATATATTTAGGTCGAACAAGAAATTAAAAAAAAATTAGATTACAGTGAATGAATCTCAATAGATTGAAATTTTATAGAGAATAACTGACTTAGTTATAACTTTTTTTTTCTAACTTGGCAAAACTTCAAGATGCATAAAAAAATATGTTTAATGTGGATTGCATATAATAAGTATACTTAGTTGGACTTAGCAACTAAATTGTATTCTCATTAATTATTTTTGATAAAACTTTCCATGAGGAAACATAAATTGTTTTTTAAAAAAATTCTGCTACAGAGTTTTCTGTTATTTTGACGAAAATAATTTTTATTCATGTACATCTTTAAAATTAAAAATTATACCATACCTGTCACCATTGAAGAAATTAAATAACAGAGATTTTACTAGTGCCATTTTTTAGACTACGAGTAATTGTCTGTTTCATTTATGCTCATATTAGTATTTCTTCCTGCTGGAATGGAAGTTGTCTAAATGAAAATGTCGGACAAAAAAAAAATAATCAAATTTATAGTGAAGTGGACTAAGTCGAGAAAAAAAAAGTTGCTTTAAAATTTAGAATTCTTTTCAAACATATGAAACATTAAAAAAAAAATAATCATGATTTGATATAAAATTATGATTTATCGAATTCTTGTTTAAATATAAAAGTCTATGAAGATGAGGCAGTTTTGAAGGGGATACGCTCAATCAGGAGATGAAAATTTTACCATCTCTGGACCTTTCATAACAGAAAAAGCTTTTAGATTTGCGAAGGGATTGGGGTATGCTGAATTTTGAGGAAGCAGTGGATGGCTTGCTAAATTTAAAAGACACAAAATTGGAGAAAAATAATAACTGATGAAAATAAAGATGTGGATGATAATGTTTAAGAAAATTGGATAATGGAAACTCTGAGTAAAATTCTTAAAGACTATAAGCCGTAAAACATCTTTAATATGGATGATACTTATTTATTCAATGCTTGCTTCAGAAAAGATTAGCATTTAGAAATGAAAAATACTTTGGAAGAAAACATAGCAAATCAATATTCAATGTCATATCATGTACAAGTATGACTGGACATGAGAAATTGAAATTATTAGTTATCGAGAGAAAAAAACCAAAGGCACAAAATCTTTAGAAGAAGATTATAACTTAGAAAAGTCTCGGATGACAACAGAAATTTGTGAAAAAGGAGTCCAAAAGTTGGACAAACCTATGATTGCAGAGTATCACAATATCGCTCGTTTTTGACAATTGTCCAAGCCCATTGGAAAGAAATCTACAAAAATGTGAAAAATGTTACAGTTTTTTGCTTACCACCAAATACTACGTCAAAACTGCAGCCAAATAGATCAAGGAATGATACAAAATTTCAAACTGCAGCATCGTAAAAGAAGACAGCGAATAGTTATCACAGTGATCAAAGTTTAATGTTGACATGCAGATTGGTGATTTTCCCCCAGCATGATTCTGAAGTTAAAACCTCGCAAATAAAACATTAATTGCAGGTGTCTGTCCAGACAATTTGTAAAAGGTCTGTTTTTCGTGAAATTGTGAAAAAATTATTCACATTCTTTCAACCAGGGTCCGCTTTTAGAAATTTGTGCAAATAGGGTCCGTTATTGCAAAAAAAAAAAAACTTTTTCAAGGAGTTTAAATTGTAAAGACATACAAGATTATGCTCAACACTGTAAAATTATAATTAAAAAAATTAAATTTTAAAAAAATAAACAACAATTGCTGCTTTTAAATTAGAGATGCAACATACAAATATTTGGTATTTAGCCTATACTGCTGAGCGCAGAATATTAATTTCGGACGAATAATGGAAGAATCGTCTGCCGAAGACAAAACTTAATTCGTTGACATCTATCTTTCTTGTTTTCTGCCCTGGAAAGGGTTTATTCGATCAACAAAACAATAATGAAGATAAACAAATTTGTGAAGGCTCCGATTAAAAGAAA